>NC_047659.1:133307258-133607258 GCF_011762505.2 Arvicanthis niloticus
GGATGGGTTGTGCCTGCACGTAATTCTCGAAAGGGAAAAAAAAAAACAAACTGAAAAGACCCAATGAACCGGGAATACTTTGTCATATTAGGAAGCAAAGACGCTTGCTCTTGAGTAGCTCATGAGAGCTACTGCAATATATATAAACCACACCTCAATAAACCAGTTTTTAAGAACTGAGTCACAGTGTTGGAATATTTGCATTTTTTACTTGAGAAGCACAAAATGTTCTGAACCTCACGAATTCATAATGATTAATAACAAGATCATAGAACACCTAGGACAGGATGGGGCTCAGTTGTAGCCGCCCGCGGCCACAAGTCAACTGGATTCACCTGAAAAGGGGGCTGGGAATGAAGGGGGAAGGAGGGCGAGAAGAGATGAGGCCAAGACAAAGTTCTCTGATCAAGGCCCAAAGCTTTAATGTTCGGCTCTCAATTTAAAGGGGAAGACCCAACCCACAACCCCTCCTGGTTCCAGATGGGTGGGATAGTCCATAGTCCATTCCAGGTCACGGCCGGAGATGTCTCAGGGCAAGCCCAGGGGCAGTTCTGCTGTGTTCCGGGCAGCCAAGGTGGGTAACTCCACCTAGATCACTTGACCTTGCTGTGGCAACCAAGGTCTCTTCAGTCCTGCCCATGGTGGGGGGAAGGTACAGTTTCCCCCGTTTTAGTTAACTTAAAAAGAAAAGAGAGCGGTGAAACAGGAATGGGGTCGTCGTCGTGATATCTGGCTACTTCCTGCTGACATTGGGGGCGACGTATCTCTAGGGGGAACCTAGAAGAATGGGTATGGGGGATATAGGAGAGTCGGCTGTGTCCTGCTGTCCAGGGTTTATGGAGCCCATCTGAGGATAGGTCAGGAGGAACAGGTCCAGTAGAAGCAGCTGTGTGGGGTACACGACTTCATCCCATCTGAGGTACCGAGTAGCCGGGCTTGTTGGGAGAGATCTTTGTGTGAAGGCAACTTATCTGCTTGAGACACAAGGTTCAAACGTTAACAGCAATATGATTATCCAAGCTGAGTAGGAAATAAGGTTGAAGATGGAACTGTTTTAGTATCTAGTCCAACTGCTGGTTGACAGGGATCAGATACAAAGTCTATGACTACTCAGGCTGGTAGATTTCAACAAAAGCTGTCTGTTTACAATAATTTATAGCCCTCTGTTTCAGTGTTTTTCCATGGAGACCTAAGACTCTGAGCAGGCAAATAAGCCAGGCCTATTGCTGAATTTTAGGCTTATAGCTGATTTTAGGCCTTCAAAGTTAAGCAGGGCTGTCCCTGAAGTCTCCTCTCTTTTCCAATTATAGAAGGACCGTGGCAATTCTCATCTTACCCAGGCGGGGATAGAGGCCTGACCTCCAGTAATTAAAGGGAACCTTGTAATGGCTCCAGTCCTCCTGTCGTTGTCCAGTAAGGCCTGAAGGTCATACCCGTCCTGATGTCTTTTTCCTGGAGAGGGGATACTTTTGACATCAACCCCTATGCAGTCAGGCTTGTCCCTCAGGGAACCCAGAAACATATTTTTAACTTTTATTTATATTCCCCTGCAGTGCTTAGCCTCGCAGCCTTAGCAAGAATTCAGATTGCCAGACAGAGGGGGTTCTGGGTGGCCCCTCTCCGCTTGGGGCGGAAGTCCCCTCTTTTAGGTTGGATGGAGATGAGACTTGGGAACACCCTGGATAGAGTAACAACCTTATCTAGAGTCTTGGGTCCTCCATGGCTAACACATGATAATGTGTCTGACTAAATTTTGTCATCAGATTCTTCATTATCAGAATCATAATTATTAGGCTCAAGATCTGTGTCTACTTGACGGACCAATCTTTCAGGCAGCCGTCGGGCTCCATTTTCTTTTTCTGAAAAAATACAGACTGATCCACGACCCCAAATTAAGACAGGGTCAGGACCATTCCAAGAATTAGTTAGGGGGTCTCTCCATTAGACCCTGGAAGTGACTGGATGCCAGTGGCAATCTGCTGCAGACTGACCTTTAACATCAGTTTGCAGAAAATTTAAAAGAAATAACACAAAAGCAAGATGTGCTTTTGGTGATCTTGGAGGGTATAATTCTCCCCCCCTTTTTAGTTTAAAAAGCCAACCTTTTAGAGTATTTGTAAAATCAGGGAAGAAGCACCAATAGCTGTTTTTCCCACACTCAGAGAGTTATAAAGATATTAAAGTCTCATAACCTCTTTCACAATTTTGAGGATAATAAGGAATCTTGGTAATAAAGTTGTCAACAAAATCTCTCAAATGTTTGACTGTAGTCAAATAACTGCAATAGCCAGTTCCATTACCTATCTTAGTCTGGTATGGAACACCAAGCACAGGAAAATAATATAGGCAATAACTAATTATATTTTTAGTTGCTTCTCTTGTTAAAGTAGTTGCAACTAAAAGGTCTAAAAAGTGTCAAGTCACATGTACATATTTTAATTTTTAAAAATCAAAATGAGTAACATCTATTTGCCAAAATTGATTACATAAGTCCTCAAGGTTTAACACCAATATGAAAAAATTGAGAATATTAAAAGCAAGTTTTTGCAATTTAACTTGCACACCTTTTAGAAATGCCAAATTATTGTATCAAGCTATTACTATTTTGATGCTGTAAAGAATAAGATAGTATGGCCAACTATTTGCGAGGCCTATAATCTGTCTAGTATACAAATCTGCTCTGGCATTGCCCTGGGGTTCAGGCAATCCAATGAGCTTTTAAATGTCTTTAAAAGTTCAGAGACAGTACATGTTTTAAAAATTAAGCTGTATTTTTATAAATAACTATAAAATTTGAGAATTAGCAATATCTAAAAAAGGAACAATTCTAAGCAATTATAAATTATGAGCCATTTACTGGCTATAAGTATATAAATTGAAAGCTTGATTTTCTAGCATTTTAAACAGTGGCTACAACACATAATTTAATTATTTGTGCTCAAGTAGAGAAAACTCAAGAAAATAAATACGTGATCTAAATATGTGATCTAATTACATATACTGCCTTCTCAATAGATGAGGCATCTGTAAATACAGTAAATGTCTTCTCTATGAGCTGCATGCGTAGTAAATTTCAGAAAATATAAAAGCATGCAGAGAAAAACTGTAACAACTTATCTTTTGGATAGTGATCACCAAATTTGCTTAAAATGTTTGCCATAATAGGCCAAATATCATTTTTCAATAACCAATTTAATTGCTATTTGGAATAAGAAATAAACCTTTTATTGAAAATGTTTTTAGGATTCTATCTTACAATCTTTTATTAACACAAACTTTAGAAGAAGAAGGATGAATCTACATTAATGGTTTTTTGTCAAAGGGCTGCTGTGGACATATGAGTAATAATAACACAAACAGCCAACAACTTTCATAGTCTATATAATTTATCTGTTGATAACTAACAGCTTACTCTACTTTCTGCAAAGCTATTTTTCCTTTAGTTAATTGTCAAGGGGAATTAAGACTTGTATCTCCCTTGAGAATATCAAACATAGGTTCAAATCCTCGTATGGTAAGCTTAAGATGAGGTTTTAGCCAAATAATATCTCTTAACAAATTTTGAAAATCATTAAATGCAAATGAAATTAAAAGCAAACCTTTCCAATAATGTGAGAACCTTGGATTCTCAATTACCAGCAAATCTACTAAATGCAAACCTAACACCTTACCAGAAATGTAAAGGAATGGTATAAAAACAATCTTCTAGATCTATAATAATTATATACATATTTACTGAAATGGCAGCTGGAGGAGGCAAGTCAGGCTGTAATGCCCCATTAGTTTTATAAATCTTAAGTTTGAACTTTGTTTTGGATTAATTCAATAACCAATCTTTCTTAGCTGAGTGAGAGTATAAGATGAATGCCAAGCTGAAGGCAACCTTCTAATTGTTACAGAACTTAAGATTAGGTCTCTTGCTAGTAATAGACTGAACCCAATATATATTAGAGGAACCAAAGCCATCTTGTCCTTTCTCTTTCTAAATAATTTGGAAGGAATTAGATGCAAAGGAACAAAAAAAAAAAAAAAAAAAACAAGTTGAACAATTCTTTTTCCAGCAGGTAGTTACAATACCATGGGCAGAGCAGCCATTATTTAAATTTCTCCAGCATAATCATTACAACTCTTGGCCCTGAAGCTGACCCTTCCAAGGAACAAACAAGGCAATAAACAAATTCCAGAAAACACCCTTCAAGGGGCTGGTCAGGATGACCAAGGCAAAAAGAGTATTTGTCACACAAACTTCTGCCGCACCCATTGTATATCAACTTAATTCAGATGTAAATGTTTTTAATCTTGGCCTATATCCTGAGGCCTAGCCCAGAGATTATCTTTCCTGCACCAAGGACAAATTTCTGTCTTGTGACCGGATTATTTGCTAGTGCCTGTTTTTGGGACAGTCATTTTAAAAATGACTTGAATCTCCACATTTAAAAACATCTTTTATCTTTACGGTTCTGTGCAAGCATTGCTTGTACAGTGGTCCCTTGTAAGGCAGCCAGACCCTGATGGTAAGAGGGCCCAATTTTAGCGCAAAGACGAAGTCTCCATGTAAGTCTGTCTTTGCTTTGTGCAACAGGCTGCATTAGCATTCTCATAAGCCAAATGAGTAACAAAAGGAATTCCTGTTTGAGGATCTCCAAAAATTCTACCAACTGCTTTCAGCAGCCTGTCTATGAATTTCTGGAATGGTTCCTCAGAACCCTGTTTAATACTGAATAAATTTCCACTAAGATCCCCTTTAGTAGGTTTCAAGCACAGCAGGCAACCATTGCAACCTATGTATGCAATCCTGTAGGCAGTTTAACCTGATTAGCATTACCTTCATATTAACCTTCTCATAGAAGCATGTTAAGATCCCAATCTGCATTGCCTGCCTGGGCAATCATCATGGCGGTTTTCTACTGGTATCACGCCATTTTGAGCTCCAAAGCAAGTAATCTCCTCCTAACAAAGTAGCCTTACATATAGTTTTCCAATATTTGAGCATTAAATTTGCTTCTACCACAGTATCCAATAAAGCTTGTGTGAAGGGGTCAGTAGACCCATATTGTGCCACAATTGTTTTTTAACTCTTTTATTTAACTCTACCTGCTATAGCCTTTCTTCTATAAACATAACCGAGTCAAAAAATTTCAAGCTCACGATTCAACTGCCTGTCAGCTGTAGCCAAAGGAATGTTGGCAGTTAACCACATTTTTAAGTTTCCTTTGCAATATTAGCATATAACCATAATTTTTGGAAACAAAACCAATTTTTAACAATGTAAGCAATCTATTTTCTCTAAAATCAACACCAAGTGGATTACTTTTATGTTACAAAGTTTGGCTACCAGTTCTTATATATGAATGCACGGTAGTGCAGCCTTTAATATCTCACTAAATAGACATTGCTTTTATATCTTTTATACATCTGGTCTTTGAATGACTAACCCTGTGTTACCAGTTTTAAGCCAACTTTTTGTTACCAAAGTTGTAAATTTTTAATCAAACCCAATAACTTATAGGCCAATAATTTATAACCAAGACATGAACATATTTGTACCTTAAAACCAATTACAAACAAAAATGAAGTAACAACACATCTTACATATTTAAACCAAACAAAATTTCTCGCTTTTTCTAGCCACAATTCTAAAATAAAAGCACTTTATCACAGAGATTCTTCCAGGACAAACAACTCTTAACTTCCTTATTTAATCCAAGAAACCTGCCTGTCCCTTTAAAAGCAGCCTTTCCAGCTCAGCTCAGCTCCCAAACTTTTAGCTACAGGTGTTAAGCAAACTTACTAGCCGCTGCTCTGCATATTAGAACTGCCTTTGAAAACCAAGTTAAACTAGACCAAGTGTTGAATCAAGCAATTTTAACGATCTTTTAAACATTAAACATAGAACATGAAACATAGACGACCAATCATTCATACAACGAGGCATGTGGACAGAAAACACAATGAGACACACGTGGACATTGGTGCACCAAGGACAAGACAACAAAGAAAGCAGAACTAAGAATTTCTCTTAGTTTCTCTTAGTCTAAAACGTCTCCTGAATTTTCTCTTGTTCCTAGGAGAGCTCTGAAACAGCCTTTCCATTCTTTTTGCTGGCATAACCCAGAGAGAGAACAACTGCTTTTCAAAACCCGTTCTCTCTCTGAAGTTTAAGATCTAGCACTTTATCCCTTTCTTTAGGAGATGTAGCTGTGGCTGCTTTTTTAGTTTTCCAATTTCTTCTAACCCTGCTCTTTCTCGTCTGAGGCAGCTCTTGAAGGCTGCGGGCATCTGCCAGTCTCCTATCCCGAATTCACTGTCACCCCTAGGCAAAGTAGGCATCGGGTCAACACCTATTTGACCTAGACCTATACCGTATCCCTCACAACGCACTTCCTGCAAACATGGCCTCCCAAACTTACCTAGCGCTAGCTTCAATATTGTTTGCTACTTCCTAAGTGCGCGGGATACATTCTTTTATTACCTTTTTCCGTGGGGCCCCACCTAAGACAGTGTTTCCTCAGCTGGTCCCCGTTTTGAAGTCCCACGATGGCGCGCCAATCTGTAGCCGCCCGCGGCCACAAGTCAACTGGATTCACCTGAAAAGGGGGCTGGGAATGAAGGGGGAAGGAGGGCGAGAAGAGATGAGGCCAAGACAAAGTTCTCTGATCAAGGCCCAAAGCTTTAATGTTCGGCTCTCAATTTAAAGGGGAAGACCCAACCCACAACCCCTCCTGGTTCCAGATGGGTGGGATAGTCCATAGTCCATTCCAGGTCACGGCCGGAGATGTCTCAGGGCAAGCCCAGGGGCAGTTCTGCTGTGTTCCGGGCAGCCAAGGTGGGTAACTCCACCTAGATCACTTGACCTTGCTGTGGCAACCAAGGTCTCTTCAGTCCTGCCCATGGTGGGGGGAAGGTACACTCAGTAGCAAACCTCTTCCCTAGTATCTATGAGGTCTTGGGTTTAAGTCCCTGCAAGGGGCGGGGCACTGCAGAGGAGGACAGGGAAAGAGGAAGAGAAGGAGAAAGAGGTAGAGGGAGGAGAGGAAGAGAAGGAGGGGAAATGTAGTTCTGTCAAGCATTGCAATGGTTTAATTCAATAGGAACCATTTGTGCTCAGGAGTTCAGGGCTAGCCTGAGCAACATGGTGCAGCCCTGTCTCTTAAAGGAAAGGAAAGAAGGGAAAGGTGGGGAAAGGGGAAGGGGAGGAGATTGTAAGTTTATCTGAGTTACTGCACAGTAAAGGCAAACTTTTTTTCTTGTTGGGGGTGGGACAGCAGTGGATTCACTGAGGGCCCTGTGTATGCTATAGACACACTCAGCCACTGAGCAAGCAATACACCTAACCCCAAGGAGTTGCTTCTTGAACACAGGCTGAATTGTATGTGTGGCTGCCTTGAAGGTAATTCCCAACATGAGCTAGGACTGAGTGTGATGTGTCCAAGACCACCAGCCATTCTTCATTCCTAGGTTTCAACACTTGCTGATCCTTGCATCTCTTCTGGAGACTGTGGACTACCAAGACATCGAAGTTGTCTGTGATAGTCTCCTGTACATATGGTCAGGAAGAGTGATGGTTTTGAAAGAAAAATTAACAAGTTAGAGTTATTCAGACAGACTTGAGTTATCAGCAGACATTTTCTAAAAATTAATTCTCAGGGAAAATCAAAAGATCTTTCTTAAAATTTGAACTTTAAATCTTTAGAGATTTTAAAGCTTTATAAAGTTTTTTAAATTTATTTTTATTATTATTGTTTTCTATGTATGATTATTTTGCCTACATGTCTGATTGTGTTTGTGTCTGTGCCTGGTGTTCATGGAGGCCAGAAGGAGGTGTTGAATTCCCCTGGATCTGGAGTTATAGAAATGATTGTGGCTGCTGTGTGGGTGCTGGAATTCAAACCTGGGCCCTCTGGAAGAGCAGCCAGTAGTCTTAATGAGCCATCTCTCCAGCCCTTCACTTTTTAAAAAAAAGATAGGGTAATAACACATATCCGTGATATATACAGCACAGGCTCTAGAAAGTGTCCTTCCCATTTTACAGGCAAGAGAAGAAACCAGGCTAAGGGCACTCGTCACATAGTCAAGTCAGACCCTGATAGAAAAGTCATTAAAGCCCAACTCTAGTGACCTTGACCAGCTCGGTGCCTGGCACTACTTTGGTGCATGTAGACATACGTGACCCTCCTCCATGCAGAGGGCCTGCTGCAGGCTTATATAGTACAATCCTCAGGACAGGGTTTCTCCACGTAGTCCTGGCTGTCCTAGTAAATGTTAATCTAACATTTTTCAGTCAAAGCCCGAAGACTTGGATGCCTGCGCTGCTCTAAGGAAGTAAGGCAGTGCATCTGACCTGCCTGTGGTGTAACAGACACTTTGTAAATGCCTCTGTTTCTCTCTGCTTTCTCTTCTTTTCTTGAAATATTATCCTGTGTAAGCCTTAGTTCCTTAAATCTTTTCTGCAGTGATTGGCTGTTGAATTCCCTTATTGAAAGTAGTTTCCCAAAGAACACTTGCCCCCAAACTGCCTGGTTTATGAGACAAAGGAATTAAACCCCTGCGGGTGGGAAGCACTGATGGGTATCACCTTTAGCTTGTCCCAGCCCATCCCTCCCTTCTCATCTTTCCCTTCATCTCTCCGACATATTTAGTCCATGCACTTTTTCACTTTCCCCTCATTTCTTGAACTGTTGATGTTTAGACATGTTTCTCACACTCCTAAGTTCTAAACACTTCTGTGACAGCACACTTTGGCCAGCAGATGCCACCCTTTTGCTTCTGTGTACTATCTGTTGTGTGCAGTCTTGTTGGCAGAGGCTGCCAGCTGTGTACACAGCATGACAAAATTAGTTTACCAGTCTTGAAGTTTGACTTTATATAAAGTAACATTTCTTGAAAATGCATTCTCATCATACAGACCAGATTGCTTGAGAAGAGAGAGAGTGATCTTTCAGATGCCAGAGCCTTAGCTCACTCTGCATTAGTTGGTAGGTGGCTCTCTTCGCTGAGCTCGATCATACCACCTGCCCTGTCTTTTTTTTGTTTTTGTTTTTTTGTTTTTTTGTTTTTGTTTGTTTTTTTGTTTGTTTTTTTCCTTCCTGCTTGGAGACAAAAAAAATCAGCAAAAATATAAATTGAACTTGTGAACCAAATTTACTTTAAGATTCATGGTAATATTTTGTTAGCGTAGAATTTTAAGGCTGCTTATGTTTGAGTTGTATATTATTTTATTTCTGTTTCACATTCTTTTTTTTTTTGTTTTGTTTTTGTTTTTTGTTTTTCGAGACAGGGTTTCTCTGTGTAGCCCTGGCTGTCCTGGAACTCACTCTGTAGACCAGGCTGGCCTTGAACTCAGAAATCCACCTGCCTCTGCCTCCCAAGTACTGGGATTTCACATTCTATTTTTGTAAAAATTATTATTAGCTCTGAATGATGAGGGATAATCCAGGGACAACAGAAGGCCTAAGCATTAGTAAGCCAGATGTGAGGTATATCCAGTGATTGCCACGTTACCATCATTTAATACAAAGTCTAATGCACGTAGGATAGTCTCTCTTTTATTTGATGATGCTTGTTTTCATGAGAGAATAAGATGAGGTTTTGTATTTTTTTTTTTAAATGAGAAATGGAAGCCCAGAGATCTTTTATAAACAAGCCAGTTTTCTTACTTCCCACTAGAATCAGGTCTCAGGTCATTTCCTGGTTCTCTGAACTCTTGGATGCTTCCCTTTACTGAGACAGCCAAGGCTGTGAGCCCATGTCAGACACTTAGTTTGTTTTACAAGCCAGGAAAAAATAATTGTTTTTAATATTTTTAATATGCCATGGGTCCTGATATTGGGTGGCATGGAGGGACAGCAGAGGGATGTTTATCCTTGACTCAGTGTGCTGTCATGCTTATTCTGAACACAGAGAAGGTTGACAGACTTCATCTTATTGTTCATCTAGGTCAATAATTCCCCAAGTTCAAGCAGTCTTGTTACTCTATATTACTTACCTTGTAACCATGGACTTTACAGTAAGTATGTTGTCAGGAAATGTCAAGCTAACTAAAAAGACATTATTTTAGGAATCCTTTTTTGCCTTTGACCAAATGTAATCTTGTCAGAACAAAGATGCCCACTGTAGAGGAGTCTTAAAGACTGCAGCCAAGAGTTTGATGGCTTTCCTGGTGGTACCTCTGTCACTATGTACCTATTAGTCTGGTTCAGAAATTTGCTCCTGAATTTTTCTTTCAAGCTTTTATGTCCTGATAATACAGGCTTTTCTGCTGGTTCCCCCTCCCCTCATGCCCCACATCAGTAATAGATACTGAATATTTCTAACAGTCTGTGTATGTATTGATTGTTTTCTCATCTTATTTTCTGCTTTGTTTGTAGGAATACTTGTCTCTTTATGACTAGGTTGTAGGGGCTGACAGAAGTGGCTCAGAGGTTAAGAGCACTTGCTGTTCTTGCAGAAGACTCAGGTTCAATTCCCAGCAACCTCATGATGGCTCACAAACATCTGTAATTTCTGTTCCATTGGCATTGATACCTTCTGTCAGGCAAGCGTGATATGCAGACAAGATACCCATATACATAAAATAAACATTAAAAAAAAGATGAGGTGGTAGATTTTGGGGTGAAAATATCATTCAAGTGCATATCATGTGTAGGCCCCATAAACATTGTGTCCCGTTCATTTCTCACACTGCCTTCTCAGAGTAGATCTTATCCCCACTCACTGGGCAACAAGGCTTGGAAACACTGGGTGGTGTGTGTGACCCATACAGAACATGTGGTTAATAAGTGATGAGTGAAGGCTTTCAGCTTGGATGTGGGGCCTGTTGTTATCCTCCAGATAAAATACTTTTCTGCCTGGGAAATGTGTGCTCCTGAGCCTTTGTTTAATTCAGGTGCTGTGCATTTCTTTCTCTAATGTGCTTTGGCAAATAGCTACACCACAAGAGTGTTCAGATTGTGGTTTTTAATACTGCCAGTTTAGCCCATTATACATTCTTTGCAGAACTGCATATTTATTTGAGATTTTCATTCTGTAATAACTTTTCTCCTGTATTTATGGGACTGTGTTATCAGAGTATAAATGTGGCAAAGGTGGGACAGGGTTTTTTCCCCTCCTTTTTGGTAAAACCTTAGCAGAGCACATTGATTGGAGCTGCAGTGTTGGGAGTCCCCTAGCTGGAAGTTGGATAAAGTATAGTAAGCATTTAGCAAGCAGAGCCATTCTACTCTATCATCAATATGTGGCTTTGTCTGTACAGCTCAGGCTTACGTATAGGGACAGCAGTGGGCTAGGGGTCAGGGTCAGGTACGGCAGGCTTTCCTAGTTTTGGAAGTTCTTGAAGGATGCTCGGATTCACTTGTTCTTTGCTCATCTTTAAAATGGAGCTCCTATGTATTTTTTTTATAGCAGCCACATGAACCCAGAAGAACTAGATGTGGCATGTGAAAGATGCTCGGGCTCACAGGTTTCTTGTGATACTTTGAGCTCTCCGAAGATTGAAGTGAACAGCAGAGTCAGGATCACTGAGCAAGAGCAGATAGATGTGCTTGCTCCTTTCATGAGCTCTGTAACTATGGCCAGGTGCTTAGTGAGGGATGAATATCCTGGCTGTGTTTGCCTCAGGGTTATTGAGAATATCAAACTTAAAAATACCTTTAAAGTACTTAGCAGGGTGATCATTTAGTAAGTGTTATGTACATGTTTAGTACTTATGGTATGGAAGATAAATGAACCAACAAAAGGGGAAAGAGTAAATTAGGTGAGCTGTCCCCCAAAGGAGGGTAGAAGGACGCTCTGCCTCTCCTTTCCCGTTCTGTTGGGAGCCCCTGTGGCAGTTCAGACTCACTCTGAAGTACTTATTTAATGCCCCACACACCCGACTGAGTTCCACTATTCATGTTCTGAGGGGTGAAGTCAGTCATGCTGGCCGACACAGTGGCAGCCTATTTTTTTCTGACTAGAATGTTTCCTTACTGTTTCCCCCTGGATGCCATGAGGGCCGGTGGGCCAGGGCCAGGGCCAGGGCCACAGAGCAGCCCTGTTTGTTGTGTCCTGAGGCAGCTGGTTACTGAGAAAGAGCAGACTCATGTCCTCTTTACAGGCTCACCAGACTCCCAACTGCTCTTTATTTAGAAAAATTGTGGCAAAAACTATTCTAGGATTTTATGGCCTTCACACATGGCTGTGTGTAGTTTGAGTTTAAAATATCTTATGTTCCCATAAGATGGTGTTTAAAATGAGTGCAGTTGGGAAGTTTGTTACCCCTCCCAAGTGCTCTTCTCAGATGCATCAGGGAACAAAGGCTGCTCTCACACATTGTGGAGAAAGGCTCCATTCCAGACTCAGTGGGGATTTTCCACTTTTGGAAGAGCTGCCGAGGCTCTAATCACAAACTACAGCCATTCTAGGATTAACTTAAAATAGTTCCTGGGATGAATTAACATCTTGCAGTAAAAATACCATATACAATCTGTCATATTATCTGTAGCATCCTTCCCTGGGCCAGCCCAGTTAATGAGAAAATCAGGTGTCCAGAGTTTATTGCTGAAGGACTGTTTAATGAGGGAGCCATGACTGCTATTTAGATGAGCTTGGGTCTGTGGTGTTTGGTTAGTGTGTGAGTTTTATATGGAGGTATGTGGAAGCGACTCGAGACACAGGAATTTACTTTTTTCTAATCTTACTGCCTCTCCTCCTGGCTCACAGGGGGTTTTCCTATGGAAAAATGAAAACTGAACAGGATAGCCTGGTCTACTCCCTGTTCCCTGACTTGTAGCTTTCTGGTCCAGTCCTAAGGGTCTGTGATACCATGTTAATGAGCTCCTGTGGCCACTCAGCTGTGGTGGAATAGATAGGTGAGCATTCAGCATCCAGAGTCAGGATCCTCCAAGGCCAGAAGAGAACACACAGTAGCTTTGGCCCAGGGCTATAGAGGATACATCCATACCCAGGTGCATGGGACTTGGGAAGGAAGAGCTAGTTTGGCAGTGGCACATGGGATATGTGTAACTTGAATTACTAAAATGAGCTCTGTTACACCACAAACACACCTCCTGTGTGTCTCTTATAACTGTGTGTCAGACTTATTCCTATAAGGCTTTCCTCCCCATCTCTGTCCTTCCCCAGATCCACTGGGGAAATCCAGGAGAAACCCATGAGGCGCCATGATTGTCACTTAAGTCTCTCTGAGGCTCCGTGAGCCCTGCTTAGGTGATTCTGTGGGCCACATTCTCCTGGTGTCCTTGACCCTCTGACTCCTATAATTCTTCCTCCCTCTTTTCTGTGGGGTTCCACTGAACTAGCTCTCCAGCCCTCTTTGCAGTTTTAAAAGCTTTATTTACATATAGTAACTAAGTATTCAGACATTTTAAATTTTCTATATTTTGATTTATTAACTTCTTTCTGTTTGTGTAGAATCCATCTCATTTACAAAAATATTTTATATCCTAAGACTAAAAATATTAATCTCTGCTTTGTTTTAGGTTTTTTTTCTGCCAATATGTAACCTATTTGCAATTTGTCTTGGTGTAAGGTAGCCACCCAGAGATTCAAATCTTTCTTAACTTCTTTTGCTGACAGCCAAGGATTTTTAAAATGAGTGGTTAACTTAGAGGTATCTGTATCTAAATGTGGCTTGTTTCTATAGAGAGTTTCTACTTGAGACTTGGAGTTTCAGTATTCCTGTCTTAAAAAGCCTTCAGAAAGGAACTGTGAAACACATATTGATTTTGGCGTTGACTTCAATGCATCTCAAACAGGCTGATTCTTCAGAACTTGATACAAAGCATTTCTTCTATGTCCTGATGCCTTTTTGCCAAGCAAAATTGATCATTTCTGACTAGAAGGCTCTGAGCTGAAAGAAAGTGAGGCAGCTCCCTGCCCGCTGCAGGCCACACTGTGACTGTGGGTGTGGTGCTTTTAATTTTCTCTTAAGCTCTACTAGCCAGCCGTGCTGTGTGTCCTGTTGTGGGGCTGTTTGGGGGGCGCATTTGGTGCAGTCCCCTCGTCCTGGAGTCTTTAGATGTCTGTTTCCTTGGCATTCTGATGAGTAGATACCTGGGGTCTTCCCTGACAGTCGGTTCTCATTTTCTCTTGTATCGTGACATTTGCTGTGGTTGAGTTTGTTGTGCTGGTGTGTTGTCTGACACAGCAGTACCCTGTCTGGTTTGTTGTTTGATAAGAAGTGTGTTTAGTTCCAGTCTGACAGTTTCCCTGAGTATCTAGGACAGTGGGTCTCAACCTGTGGGTCTTGGGTCACGACCCCTTTGGGGGGGGCTCACACATCAGAAATCCTGCATATCAGATATTGTCAGTAGCAAAATTATAGCTAGGAAGTACCAATGAAATATGGTTGGGGTTACCGCAGCATGAGGAGCTGTATTAAAGGGCCACAGCGTTAGGACGGTTGAGAACCACTGCTCTAGACTTTTGCAGATTTGTCCTTTGTACCCAGTCTCTGAGTTAGGGCACCATTTAAAATCAGTTTTCCCAGTAAAGGAGCTGTGTTGTGCCAGTGAGGCCAAAGGTCAGTCCACGCAGTAGCGGAAGCCACGGGAGTCTCTCCGTCAGCCTCTGCAGCCATCTTCACCACAGTTCCTTATCTGCTGAGCATGGATGAAAATCATACTTCTTAGGACTAGAAAGATGGCCCAGTGGTTGGGAACTCTTGCTGCTCTTCTGCCCTGGGATTGATTGATTGCCAGCTCTCACATCGGGCAGCTCACAGCTCCCTGGACTTCAAGGGCATCTGTTGCTCTCTTCTGGCCTCTGTGGCTACACGCCCATAGCCACCTCTTTAAAAATTATACTTTTCTCAAGGAGTTGGTGGGTACCACCTGATGTATATAAAATATATAGGTGCCCCTGCCTATATTAAGCATTTAATACATGTTATTTTCTTTCTTGGTCTCTGGTGCTGCTTTGGTCTTCTAGGGTATTACACAGCCTCAACTGCAGCTGTAGAAAGAGTATTTGCTGCTCATTTTAGGAAGTTTAGAGACTGAGGAAAACTTGCCTTGCTGTTTACCACCCTCAAGAAGCAGTTGTAGGTTTTATTTTGGTGTGCTTCCTCCGGTTTGCTATGCTTGTGTGTTTCAGTCTCACACAGCTGAAATCCTATGCTTATGTGTGTTTCAGTCTCACACAGCTGAAATCCTATGCTTATGTATGTTTCAGTCTCACACAGCTGAAATCCTATGCTTGTGTGTTTCAGTCTCACACAGCTGAAATCTTCCTGCCTATAGTTTTATTTTTTTCATCTAACATAACCTGTTTCGTTGTATAATTAAAAGTACTTGCAGAACCATCTTTAATAAATTACTGTTTTTACTTTTGTATGTGCAGGTGCTAGCAGAGGCCAGAGATGTTGGGTCTCCCTGGAACTGGAGTTCCAGACACGCAGGAGCCACCTGCTGTGGGTGCTTGGAATTGAGCTTAGGTCATCTGCAAGGACAGTACTGCTGAGACTCTGTCCAGCCCCCTAGTCATACCTTTTTAAAAATATTTTTTGAGATAAAGTTTAGCAGTATAGCCTAGGTTGACTTCAAATTCATGATCCTCCTGCCTCAACTTCCCTTTTATTGTTGTTAGTATAGGTAGCTACCACCATTCCTGGCTTAAAATACTTTGCCTATGTTCATATAGTAGCCATTACAGTGTATAATTTAATTGACCTAATTATATAATTTGATATAATTTAAATGCCAATTTATTTGGCATTTAGTATCTCAGGCTTTTTGGGTTAGTTTAGATCATTCCAATTTATCAAGCCAGGAATTCTTCTTGGCTACAAGAGAGGTGCCTCGGGTTGGGTCTTTGCACTTTTATTCATGGGACTCCTCCTCCTTCAGTTAAGTATGTGAGGAAGCCAGGGTATAACCATGACCTCTGTGCTCTCAGACTCTTCCTGCCATCTCTCTGGCCATCTAGTGTTTGTTTACATTTTAATTGTTTTCAGGAGAGGTTTCTTTTCCTCACACTTCTGGGCTAAAAGAAAGGTGGAGGAGACTGAGTTGCGTTTAGGTGTCTGGCCTGGTGGTGCTGAGTGAGTGCCCAGGAGCTGGCCTGGGTAAATGCTTCATGCCAGTGTGTCCTCACTGGGAGGCCACCATGCTAAGCAGTGAGAAGACTTCTAAATGGTTCCTGACAGGGCACACTGTTTTGTTTCAACAGCTTCTTCTTCTTTTTTTTTTTTTTCCTGTAGATCTGTTTTTAAAGTATGTTGAGACTGAACTCATTTGTACTGTGGAGTAGAATGAGATCTTGTGCTCCTTACTTTCAGAAACATGGCCAGAAATAGGCATCTGAAAAAGACGTGTGTCAGGCTCTCCAGGGAAAGCTGCTGTGCAGATACACTTTGTGAGAATCTGCACGGCCAGTGAATGTGGTCTTTGTCTCAGAACCCTCAGCTGCCTGCTTCTGCTGTAATTGCAGTATTGTATCTGAGCTCCGCTTATAAGTTACTGAGATGGCATTGAAAACAGAACTTGAATGCTGTGGTTCGTGACCCAAGGGTCTCTTGAAACGCACAACGTAAATAAAACAAAATATACACTAAACAGAAAGCCCAAAGCAACATTGCTCCAGCTCGAGGCTGTTGTCATTTGCTCTGCTGGGGTCTGAGACAGCCTGATCCAGGGCTACCTGGCTCCTGTCATTCTCTGATGGTAAAGGATAGTTTTAATCTTAAACGGTCAGCTAGATATCTGAGTCCAGATTAGCTCAGCTTAGATCCTAAGAACTTCAGACAAGTCTGCACGGTTGGCCGTACAAGGACCTCTGAAGGACACTTCCATGTTCTCCTGTGGCTGGCAACTCTCACATCCTCTTATATTCCAGTGCTGCACAGAACATAGCTGCTATTGGTTCTGCTGAGGTGATGAGGAAAAGTCCCAAGAGACGTTGGGTGATGATTTCATTGGAAGTACAGACTTACCCAGAAGCAGATCTGGTTTTAGTCTTTGCTGATGCTTCCGGGTTGTAACCTTGAAAGAAAGGCTTAATTATGTAATTCTTCACACCTCAGATTCCTCATCTGTAGTCACATTACATGTTAGCTGTGATGATCGGATAAAAGGAACATAGTGCAGAAACATGCTACATGCCAGTCGTGCTGACAGCTGATAGATGTTAAAATGGCTTATGTTATTACTGTCCAGCAGCTGGCTGCCCAGCTATGATCCTAGTGCTTTGGGAGACTGAAGAAGGAGAGGTGCTGAAAGTTGGAGGTTAAGCCTGGGCTACCTAGTAAGACCCTGCCATATATTGCCATATATTGCCATATAGCTAGATCCTTGAATCTTGCCTCCTCGTCAGAGTGATGCTGGTTCCTACTTGCTGTTTTGATGCTTTCTGTTTTGTGTGTCTTAGTTTTTAGGTCTGTAGGTCTGTAGGTCTGGTCATTTTCTTGATTTGCTGATAATGACAGCATCAACACCATGACAAGAGCTGGGACATATGGTGGCTCTTGACTCATCTCATGGTCAGTCATTAGCCATATTGCTGGGGTCAACATTTCTAGCATATAGGAGAAAGCACCTTGTTCTGTGATGCTCTGTCTCTGTCCCAGGCATCTGTGAGTGGCTTTCCTTTGAGAACGTTTTAAAGTCTAGATCATCGGCTTTGTCAGAGTTGTCAGACTTTCAGTCCTTAATCTTGTTTCATTCTGGGTGAATCTGGGTTTTGCTCCTGTGAACTTTTGGGTTTGTTGTAAGTCTTTAATGCATTGGCATCAGTTTTGGACTTCCAGCTCCATGGTAGAACCCTCACCGAACCTGTACGAGACTCTCCATTCAGGCCTGGCAACTGCAGAAATAATGTAGAAGACCATAGAGTCGCTCTTTCCTTTTTAGTATACATATTTAAGGCTGTAAAATTTTCTTATGTTACCTTACAACTGGCAACTTTTAATACGTATGTGTTTGTTTTGTAAAGTCAAGTTTATTGAGATTTAATTTACATAATATAAAATTTGTTCCCATTATATATGGTTTGATGAGCTTTGACTGATATGTACAGTTTTATAAATAACTATAATTAAGTCACCCTGAAGTTTCCCATGACCTGGCTTTTGTCTGTGTATATGCCTTTTCTAAGGTATATGAATAGAATCATATCTTTGACCTCTTGTTTGTGATTTATTTAACTTAGCCAACTCTTTTGAAATGCTCTACAGGCTTGTCGATAGCCCAATCTTATGGAAGTATTTTCTCATTTGAAGCACCCTCCCCATAGAAGACTGCAGCTTGTGTCGAGTTACACAGAACGTATGGGCACAGACTGTGAATTCAGACTCGTGGATCTTGTGGATTTAAGATCGTGTTGGCAGTTTTCCGGCTTACATTTCTATCTGGGGTGTGGCATCTTGGAACATTTTCATGAACCCACACGTGTTCACCTACACTCTTCCTCCCTGGAGTAGTTCAGGGCCATTCAGGAGATTAGGCTACAGAGGTGAAAGGTGAGTTTCCTGTGATGAAAGACTGTCACAGAGCCCAGAGCCCTTGGAGGAGGGACCTGTGGACCCGAGAGGCCAGAAACTGCTCACTGAGCCACATTCTCCATCCTTGGCAGTGACAGCTGCAGTGTGTGCTGTCTGCAGTCAGACCACTCACAGGAGGGCAGAGCATATGAACATGGAGTGTGGAGTCTTAGGTCTCCATGGACACGGTTACAGACACAGGCTGCAGTGCGAGCTGCCGTTTGTTTGGTTTGGTTTTTTTTTTTTTTTTTCCTTTTTACTGGTTTTCTGCAAGCAATTTTTATTCTTTGTATGTAAAGTAGGATCTCACTTTGTCTAAAGGTGCCTTTCAGACCACATTTATTAAATATGTATGTTTTTAAAAAAACTAATTTGGGGTGTGTGTGTCTGTGTGTATGTGTTTTGATAGTGGCTTTGAAGTTTTAAGAGAGAGCTCAAGTTCAGGCTTACCTAGAACTTTAATCCTCCTGCCTCAGCCTCCCAAATACTTCTGACTATAGGTGTGGACTGCCATGTCACAGCCTCAGTTTGCTGTTAATACCCCGACTTTGCCTGGAATGCTCTGGCTTCTTTTATTTGACAGGAAGAGAGAAGAAAGTCTGACCTTCCTACTCTCTTGGAAATTTCCAGGTCAAGAAAGTGCACAGAAGCCACAACCCACAGGGATTTTTATGCGATTAGCCAAGTCTTTTCTTAAATTATTAAGCTGCATTAAAACAGCAGCTTGGTGTACTTGGTGTTTTAGGTCTTCCTGTCTTCTGAAAGATTAATATCACTACAAGAGTGACGGTAGTCTCAGTGTCTCCCTTTAGTGTTTTCAAATGTCAGGATTGGCTCAGCCTGTGCTATTCTTGCCCTCCTGCCCTCTGCCCTTTAGGCATTCACAGTTATTCCAGGGGTTTAGTGTGTTTATAAATGGCTAAAGGGTCTCCTCTCACAGTCTGACTTTTTTTTTTTTTTTTTTTTTTTTTTTTTTTTTTAATTGGGTTTTCGAGACAGGGTTTCTCTGTGTAGCCCTGGCTGTTCTGGAACTCACTCTGTAGAGCAGGCTGGCCTCGAACTCAGAAATCCGCCTGCCTCTGCCTCCCAAGTGCTAGGATTAAAGGTGTGTGCCACCACTGCCTGGCCAGTCTGACCTTCTTAATATGAAGTTTGCATATCAATTGAGAGCTACTCTTGAATTAGAATTGTTCTTACAGAGCAGTGCTAGCAAAGAGGACTGGAGTCAGTCTGTTCTTTGTGGGGCTCGGAATCAAAGCAGGCTGCTTGTGTGCAGATGGTCCACAAGTGCGCTCCCACGGAGATAAAGCCTAGTCCAGGGAGGTTCTCCTTGTAGTGTGGTCCACAAGTGCGCTCCCACGGAGATAAAGCCCAGTCCAGGGAGGTTCTCCTTGTAGTGTCATTATAGACAGGACACTGGATGAGCTGTTCATTTGAATGCTAGAATGCACAGGTCCATTTTGAGTAATTGATATAATGTTATTTAGTGAGCTTATGTTGTCCTGCTAGGCTTATATATTTATCAATTATATACTTTTAAAACCTCTTGTGAACTGCCCTGTGTCTGAGAGAACCCAGTAAGACTTGGGTGTTGTTTTCACATAGAGAGTTAAAATATAAGGGCAGATTTCTTAATTAAATTTTTATTAAGAACTCTTTTCTTAATAAAACTTGGGAATACCTTAGGTCTACTGACTCTGAGATGGTTCTCAAGTTAGCAAAGACAGGTCTTAGGAGACAGAGAAGTTGGAGCCAGGGCTGGAAGACAGTTCACAACCCTTTCTATGAGGGTGGAGTTAGCATAAGAATTTGGGTGCAGAGGTCAGTGTTTTCACAGACTTTGGAAGTCCCCAAGTCTTTTCATTTCTTTAGTCATTTTTATTTCTGTATTTTCTCTAAGAGAAGATATCACTGTATAAGTCAAGCTAACCTCAAACTCCAGTCCCCCTGTCTCTGCTTCTTAACTGCTGGAAGTGTATGCCGCCCTATCCTTAAGATAGTCTTGTTGAGTAGCCCAACCTGGCCTCCACTTCTAGATTCTTCTCTACCATACCAAGAATTAGAATTGTGAGCACAGGCTACCATGACCACATGGCATTAGGGAGGTTTTCTAGGGCCCAATGGAACTTGATTTTCCAGAACTGTTATTGAATCAGGAAATCTTTATTAAAATTCTTACATTTCATGTAAGGAGTGAGTTCTGTTGGCATGCGCAGACATGAAACGCACATCTCCTGATACTGTCTGCACAGTGTACCACCAAGGAGAGAGTTTACAGAAGTAAAGAATTTAACGCAGCCTTGACCCCATGTCTTGGCTCTGGATATCTGTTTGCATACTGTGATGCCTGCTGTGGAGGCAGGCTGAAGCTCTGCTGTGCATTCTTAGGTGTTTAGTTTACACTGCCTGTGTTGAGTCAAGATAGGCTAGTTGTAATTCTCGTACATTCTTTATTGGGATGAATGTTGCTGGAGCTTTTGTTGATGGGCCAGGTGGTGCATTGATAGTGCCGGGGCGTGCCTCAGAGCAGTAGTTAGAGTTGCTAAGGAGATTTTCAGAGGAAATCAGCTCTGTATTTCTCCTCACACTGGAATCTGAGGATTTCACTGTGGTTTTACCCAGGGGAACTGAGCCAAATCCATCGGGGTTTCCTGGGATACCTCTGCGTGTGGTTAAGATGAACTTGCTAGTTCACCGCAGGCAGCCTTAGCCGTTACTCACATTATCTACGGCCTGTTTCCCCAAGGAGCTGGAGGCAGTAGCTCCTACTGTGCACTTGTTCTGGGTGTTCTCTGCTTTACTGTGTGTACCTTGCCAGTACTTACATTCAGTGCTCTTGTAGAACACATCCTGTCATCTCTGGCACACACACTAGATGACATGCCCATTACTGTGGAGGGCCAGAGGACAGAGCTCAAAGCCACTAACTACTCTTGCTCCTAAGAGTCACTCGTCTGGCAGGGATTCCACTTTCCACTCACCTTGGCAGCAGGGTCCCTGACCTGGTAACGCTGCCAGTACAGTTGGTTGATCGGACTTAAGTGTTCAACCAGTTGTATGTTGTCACTGTACTTCAGCACATCACACAGTGGGCACTTCCCATTTTCCAAAGGAGAATGACAGCAAAGAACCAGTTTGATAGATGGGAAAGTACAGCCCCGTGGCAGCACTAGGAGCAGCATTTTCAGCGGGAGGGCCGTGTGACCGATTTAATGTCCGTTCTGTTCAGACTTGTGACCACCCACACTTCACTGCCTCGTCTTCTCTTTTGCTTTCTCTCAGAAACTGTATCATCGTGGACAAGTTACTTACCTGCTCTTAGTTTTTAAGATTAAGTTTTAAAAGCTATGTATATGTGTGTCGGTGTGCACATGTGAGTGAGCTGTTCTCAGAGGCAGAAGTGTCCAGTCTCTTTAGAGCTGGTTACAGGTGCGGGAGCTGAGCTCAGGTCCCCTGCAAGGACAGTGTGCACTAACCACTGAGCTTCTGCTTCAGCTTCCTGCTCACCCACTCTCCACCCACATTGACCTCTTCTGTAAAGGAGCACAGTCCTAGTACCTGCTACCTTAAAGATGGGTTAAGTGAAACGTGCTTCGTACTGAGGGTAATTAGTATATTTTACATGCGTACCCCCCGTGGAGTCTAGTAATACGGTGACATTGTGTCTTGCTGAAAAGGGGCAAGGCTGAACTCTAGACTGAAAACAGATTTAAGAACATGATTCAGAGACCAGTTGTCAAGAGAAACAGTACCTGTACTTAGGTTGTTGAAATTACTTCCTCAGAGATCCTTGAACAGACAGCATACACCACCGGACTGGGAAAAGGCACAGTGTTTTCCATCAGCCCAGGACTGATGTGCTGATAAGCTTTCAGGTGGCCCCGGAAATTCCAAATGCCCTTGGTCAAAAGACTGTTTTTCTGTTCCCATCTAAAATGAGAGCTGCCTTAGAGCAGAGCCTGTTGTGTGTAGGCTGTTCTCACCTTTAATCGTGAGCCTGTGCTGATTGTGTTCTTGTCCAGAAGTGTCCCACTTCTTAATATTTTGATGATTTCATTTTATCCAAGAAATACTGTTATTGTAGGAGTTATTTTTTTGTCTGAGGGACAATTTAGGCACCCTTTACACATGGCTAACCTGGGACTGGATACTTGCTTCCCATCAGCAGAAAGCCCAGAAACATTGATTGAGCTGAGGTTTGTCTTCGAGGATGTTACAGTTTGCACAAGGTTTTCTCCCCACCTCCTGTACAAACTCAAATGGTTGTCTGGTGGCGCTGCTGAGAGAGCGGTTACTGGATTACAGGGTTGATGACTTCATCACTGGAAGCTATCAACAGCAATGAAGAATTGTTCGTTTAGTCATCCCTCCAGCCAGTCAGGGGTTAGTGGAGTGGATGAGGTGAGGCCTTTTTATTCCCCCTGAGAACTCTCATCCTAGAAAGAGAAACAAGTGAAGAGAGTAAAAAAAGAAGACCCACTTTTGATGAGCAGACACATTCCCCGAGAATACATGCTGCGGCCTCTGTCTGCTCACGGAATGAAATAGAAAAATGGGAATTTACAAAAGTATCCTGTTGTCCTGGCAGAAGGGGCAGAATGTATGTACTTTAACAGACTCATTATAAAAGTAATGTAGTCATTTAATCATTTATATTTCCTTTCTGATTCAAGTTCGTTGAACTGTGAAGTTTAAAAAAAAAATTAAGTGGTGGCTAGAGCCCTCTGGATAATCTGCTCAGAATAGTCCCGTGACATCTGAGGAGCGAGCATCTGAGAGGGAACCTGAAGGATGAGGGTGACCTGAGCACCAGCCACTGAGACAAAGGGCTGTGTGACTTTTGGAAGACACCCAAGTGATGGGTCTGTGGACCAAGCAAAGGTGGGGTTAGAGATGAGTGAGGAGGCTGGATTGGGTGGTGAGGCCTTCGTAGGGGAATTGGGTTTATTTAAAGGCAGTAAGACCTGATTGAGTCTGGTTTAGTTGTGGTTTTGCTGTCAGTTGGTGGTGGTGTGGACTGGGGACTGGAGGCGGAAACACTGATGAACTTGGAATAATACCAGCATACCAGAGATAAGTTCCATAGGACTGCTGGTGCTTGGCTGTGGGCAGGAGGGCTGGAAGAAAAGGAAGGGCAGGGTGAGTGTGAGCATCCGAGAGAAGGGCGGTTCATTCCTGAGGTGGAGGGGAAGGCGGGTAGGAAGCTAGAGCTCTCTCTTTTGTGCAAGCTGCAAGCTCCTGTAGCATACCAAGGACTCCAACAGACAGTAGGACTGGAGCTGGAGTCCAGAGGTGGATTCTGGGCTCTAGATATGAGTGGAAGTCACAGCATAGAGAACATATATAAACCTGGAAATGTTGAGTTCCTCCTGTCTGCTGAAAACCATTCAAACTTCCTGTATTGCTTGAAAATCTGATCCTTTGGATGCTGATTTTAGCAAAACTGTACAGATGTTTTACTGTAAGATACTCATTTGAAATTTATTTATGTCACCAAGGACCAGGAAGGTGAAATACTATATGTGGAGCCATAAAACCTTTGTCTGAGCTTGTTTGTCAGAAAAATCTATATCTGGATGGTGTGATCAAATCCTCAGCCCTGCCCTACTGGCTATGTCCTAATGGGGCAGGCATAAAACCCCCCAGAGGACTAAGGGCAATCATTATTTAGATTTAGGTGGCAGATTAAAACAAGAATATCTGTTACCCCAGGTTAGAATCAAGGATAACAGAGCTGCTTAGAAACTAGGAACCCATAAGAAGCTTTGGACCCTGCAGCAATTTTGTGCAATTTCATAATTTTCATAATTTCATAATTTCAAAATAATTGCGTGGATGAAACATTTTGTTAAACAACAGCGAGTGGCTGGGCCTTATGGGAACTGCCAGGTTTTAGGGATTAGCACAGATGAGTGAGGTAGGTGTTGTGTGTGTCTCACTTATGTGATCCTACTCAAACCAGCAGACTCACCAACACCTTGGTTATGGGAGAATATCAGTGACAACGGCTGTGGTCAGCAGCATTTCTTGAGTCAGGGCGCACTCTCTGTCAAACATGCACTGTAGGAAGTCCCGAGCTAACAGTGTTTCATGGCACCCATGAACTCCTCTGAGTCTTCTCACAGTCCAGTCCATCTGTGTGTTCAGGGAGACTAAGGTGCAAGAGGGAAGTTACTTCTTCAGGGTCACACAGCCAGTACAGACAATGATCTGAGCATTAAGTTCTTAGCTACCTGTAACATTCAGTATTGGGTTTAGGGTGTTTTCTCTTGGAGAAGGAATTGAAAACTAGGCAAGTGTCAGTCTTCAGAGTATCCATGGGCCAAAACCATCAACCTCCAAGGTGGTATAAAACCACAGCCTGGAAAAAATGAGTTTTTCTCAGCTCAGCTTTCCAGCATTTCCCCATACTTTCAAGTCTTTCCATTCCCCCATTACAAAGAACCTTTCATCTTAAACTGGTAGGCCTTTTCACTTCTCGGAAAACCTCCCTGAAACCAGCCAAAGAAAATTCCTGTGGTGACAGGTCACGCTAAACCATTTCTAGGGAGGCCTCTGTAGCACTCATGCACACCCTGTCTCCTGAGAGAGACAGGCTGAAAAGAAACCCCTTCACCCACCTTCTGTAGCATGGCCCTGTGGAGGCCTCAAGAAGGGGCTGACTGAGGGATATGAGGTTTATAAATGTGAGCACAACAGATCCCTTGTGAGACTTGGGTGAGCCTGTGAGGTCTAGGAACCCTGTACTTCCTAGGAGCAGCAGTGACTCTCACCACCCAGTGTGCACTTTCAGCTCTGCCAGCCAGGGCTGCCCTCATAAAGCCAGCAACATGGGGCGCAGATTCCATTTAATTCTTACGTTATTCCTGATGAACTTTCACTGCTCCCCTTCTGTAGATACAAACAGCTTATGGGGGATTGGTAAATTGCTTTTCGCTTTCCCGAGTGCTGGGGTTGCAGCTGGGGTTATAGGTATGTGCCACCACTCCAGCCTGAGACCATAATTTGCCAGTCTCCTGGCATTTCAGAAGTCCTGTTTGGAACTTGAGTTGTTGCAAAGGGCTGTGCTGTGCTGGCCTGCCTTTCTGCAGAGCTGGCTCACATGGGCAGTGGAGCCATCCTGCTGGTTACACTCCGATGCTGCCACATGCTCACGGGAGATGCCAGGCAGGTTATCTAGTCACTCTGCCCTGGCTTGTGTACCCTGTAGCACGAGGACACCAGAATACTCCTGTCCTTTTTCCAGAATATTAGCGGAGTCAGTCTGTCTAGCTCCCCAAGGTGTCACTGGCCACATTTTTAATTTATATATTGTCCTTTTCTCTGTGTGTATAAAATTAGTCGGCAACTTCAGGGATTCACCAGCCAAAGGTTGTAGCCATCTGTTCAGGAGCCACACGTAGATGACCCACACAGAATGCTTGGTTTCAATCTAGTGAATGTTAGTGGGGGGTTAGTATGGCTGTATGGGACACTGGGATTGGGGGAGACTCACCTGCACTGAACTGTGGCCAGTAAGCTAAGTTCCAGACACAGGCATGAGCACTGTCTCTGGACTTGTTTAGTTTTCATGCAGTGAGTTACTGTACATGATGAATATGTACTTCAGAGCTTTTCGGGGATGCATGGTCTCGACAGCTCTGTGGTTATGGTCATTGGAATTAGCTCTCGCTGGCTGCCGCTGCTCCTTGGTTCTGACTGACCAGTGTCCTCCTGCCCACTTTCCTTGTGGATGCTGGAGAAGGCTGGCATTCTCAGCTCAGACATTGTGGTGACTTTTCTTACTTCTCTTCCAGCTTAAGAGCTGGACTGTGGAGGACCTGCAGAAGAGGCTCTTGGCCCTCGACCCCATGATGGAACAGGAGATGGAAGAGATCCGGCAGAAATACCGGTCCAAGCGGCAGCCAATCCTGGATGCCATTGAAGCCAAGAAGAGGAGGCAACAGAACTTCTGATAACACCAGTCTGGCCTTTGGTGGCTTCTGGGTTGCTAGACTCATGTCTGCTAGCCAGCACTTGTGCTCTGTCATTTCTCCACAGCACCTTTGTAAACTCAGGAATGTGCGCCAGTGGGAAGGGCTACTTGACAGTCATTGTGCCATTTGGCGTGTGCGTTTACACCGGCAAAGTGTATCTTGAAGGGTTTGTATTGGTGCTTTTAACTCAGAATTTTAGACCCAGGAGCAGAGCCTCCTAGTTCATTGATAGCTGGGAAATTTTTACATTGTTTCTTTTTGTTTTCCTTCTAGTAATAGCTTTTGGTTGCTCACCCTGAAAGACTTTTTTAAAAAATCTATAAATATGCATATATATATATATATATAAATTATAAATAGATTCCCCACTCCGTGTGGTGGTGTCTCTGTACAGGTACAGTTTCAAACACTTTGCCTCTTTCCTGTGAGATTATGGTACTGTGCAGCAAGAGAGCAGAAGACACTGGGAGGCTCTTAGGAGGTCACTGAATCCCAGGAGTTGGCTTCACCCGTTGCAGGGCTGCATGGAAAAATTAGCCTTGGGATGGTTGTGCCACCACAGTGACGAACGAGCCTTACGTGGTCACCACTGGCCTCTGAAGCTGTTGGTGATGCCAGGAAAAAAACCCGGAGAACTTGAGTTTGCTCTTTTCCCAGGAGAAGCCTGGCACCCTCTTTGCAAAGTAGCCTTTGCTGTCTCAACACCTTTTAATCCATCTCCACCCTCCCAGCTGCCTCAAGTCACATCCCAGATACTGCCCAGTGCCTTAAGAGGAGAGATGTCTGTGAAAGGACAGGCTACCAAGAGCTCTGTCCAGCAAACAGAGACCTATCCAGCCAGAAAATCTCATTGTTTATGGGAAAAATCACACATGACATTCTGCTCTTCATTTCGTAGATACAGGGTAAAGGGCGCTGCTCTCATGGTTCACATCCAAGTACGTGATTGTTTATTTTTTTCATTACTGTTGAGCCAGGGTAAATTAGTGCCGAACCAAGGCTCACTCCCAGAAGACTTAGTCAGACCCAGAATGGCAGAGCTGGAAGGGGCTGCCACAGTCAGTGGGTCTGACCTTGTATTGTCCAGGTGAGAAAGTGAGACTCAGAGGAGAGGTGACATTGCCAGTGCCACAGATCAAGTTAGATTAGAAGCAGGGATTGGAATTCAGAGCCTTTGTCCTGGGCCACTGGACCAAGAGCCTCTTCACTGAGAGCATGGAGCTACCAGTGTATATCAGGTTGGCCCAGGGACCCCTGCTCTTTCCTTGCCTCTTTGGTACCTGAGCTGCTATGGAAAGGTTCACCAGAGGAGCCATGTCATTCAGTCTCAGCATGCCAGTGGGTTCCTTACACTGTCTCCCAGATACAGACAGGCACTCATGGAAGGCCTGCAGCAGGGTAGAGGGCTTTGCAAAAGACAGTTACAGAGTCATCCCTGAACCTTTGGCTCAAAACTGCAGTCAGAAGGGACTGGGAAGACAGTTGCCCTTTTATTTCTTCTCCTTTCATCCCCCCATGGGAGCCCTGATGGGCGTGCACCTGAGGATACTGAAATTCGACTCGGTAATTGCTTTTGCTCCCTAACCTGAGAGTCGATAAAAAGGCAGGGGATGTTCTTTTCTGTGACCAGATTCTGTTCTTTGCAGTTAAAGCAAGCTTTAAAAAAATGCAAGAGGCAGCTGGTCTGTAGGCCTTGGCCAGCAAAGTAACTGTGTCAGAGAGAATTAGAGGATCATGGATCTTGCTGGGATGATAAATGCTGCTGTCGTTTCCTGGGTAGCACATGTCAGGCGCTGAGCTAGGTGTGTACTACAGGTTTTATTGTAATCCCCTGGGCTTCTTATGACGATTCCTTCCCACGACACTGTAGATCTGGATGTATGACATCCTGTGGGGCTAGTAGTCACAGAAACAGGAAAGTCCTAAACGCTTAGAATGAAGTGACCGTAGCTTCTCACCAAGACTTAAGTCTAAGTGGTATTTTTTTTCCTTAAGGTTAGAAACCAGATGAATTAATAGTCAAGTCCCCAAGTCAAGAAAGTTTTTAGAAGCCCAGAGCACAGGGCATACATAACATTTGTTGTGTTGCTTACCAGCCCAGCGCCGAGCTCGTTCCTCTTGAAGGAAAGCTTTGGGCGCTGCCAGACAGAAGGAAAAAGCCCACAGCTCCCTTCCAAAGCAAGATGGGAGTACAGGAAAAGAGTTTTTCCTGCGACTACTCAGCTGTGAACCTTAGTCTGGAGTCTATTTGGTCACAAGCATGTCTGCACGGCACAGCCTGGTCCACAGGTGCTTGGCAGTCCAGCTCAACAGCTGCTTGCCAGAAGCCGGATGTCCTGGATTCTGGCGAGGCCTATGTGTTGTTCGGTGACATGGGAGCGAACCATCCTTTCCTTGAAGACCAAATCCAAGCAATCCTGTTTCACTTCTCTCGGGCTTGAGCATTTGTGGCTCTGGCTTGCAGTGGACTCTGGCTGGGCTCTCTGCTTCCAAGGTGCCGAAGCCCACACCTAAATTCTTTTCAACAAACAAACAGAACCTCATACTTTTTAAAAACATTGTAGTTTTGCTCCCATTCATAAATTTGAAGCACATCTCCACTTTTATTTCATTCATATATATATATATATTATATAAGATTTTATGTTCCCCAGTAGATTGGACAAGAATTTGACTGGCTGGGAGTGAGAAAGGCTGTTGGGGGTGCAGATGAATAGGAGCAGTCATCTGAACTTGAGGAGTTGAGCCTTGAGTCTCTCACACTGAGTAGCACCTGGCAATGCCAGAAACTCATTCTACCATTTAAAACTCAATACGCCCATCTAATGTCAGGAGTGGGAGAGATGACATCACTGTAGGCGCTGCAGATACTCAGAACCTAAAAGCAGAATATCACAAACAGCTTCATGCTAATAAATTCGCCACCTTAAGTGGGCAGATACCCAGAAAATTACAAAGGAACTAAGCTTCTCTGAGACGAAATGGGCAATCACAACAGCCCCCAGCCCCTTTTCTACCAGAACTTGGTAGCTCTGAGAGGCAGGGTTAGCTCTTCATTTAAAGGGTCAGGAACCTGACATTCTGTGACAACTGTTCCTCAAGGTCACACCAGCAGAGAGTGACAGAGTCTGATTCTTACTCCACTGGCTTTCCCAGCATACCTTTTGGTCTCTAAAGATTGCTTTCCTTTATTTGGGGGGGAAGTTTTTCCCATTCAGACCACACCCCTCACCCTCTTTGATCTTTTTAAGGCACTGTGTTTATATTTTTATTAAGATTATTACATGCGTTGTCTTTGGAATCTATGTTCTTTGTGTTTAGGGGGGCCGTCTCTTCCACCAGCCTGCACTCAGACCAACTTGAGAGAAAAAAATCTTAAATGCTGTTGCTGATGTACAATTTTAAAAAATGTGAAGTTTGTAGCTTTAATCTTTTGTAACAAAAACTAATTAACACTGGCTTAAGTGCTGACTTGAAATGCTATTTTGTAAGGTTTGGATGTAAATACTAGAGGTCATCTGTTTGTATATGTGTGAGACATAGCTTCTTCCACTGCCTTTTGTTTTTAACTGGAGGTACTTCCTGTGTGCTTTTATGTTAGAGTCGTCTCCCCCTCATTTCTCCCCCAACACCTGTCACCCTTGTGTTAAATAAACTGTCCTTTAGACCACAGACTGTCCCCTTTTTAACATGAGGTTTTCCATACATGTCAGTGCCATGCAGTGTTGTGATTGTTGATGTTACTGGGTGTTTATTCTGTGATCCACAGCCAGGAGAGAGGTCAGCTCATTGACCCTTGATGACAGAGCCAGTTGGCAATGCCATTACAATGAACTGGTATGGACACTGTGTGTGTGTGTGTGTGTGTGTTTACATAAAATATTTACTATATAATATATATTATCTCCCCCATACACACACACCTCCCCATCCTTGCCTCTTTCATTCTTCCCCTCCCCCTCTTCTGAGATATTCCCTGAGCTTTGGAGGGGTCTTCACATCCCACGTGGGGGCCAAGCATTCCACCACCAGAGAGAGAGAGAGAGAGAGAGAGAGAGAGAGAGAGAGAGAGAATGTGTGTGTGAGAGAGATTCCCATCAGAAAATTTTGACCAAGGGACTGGTATTTAAAGATGCACATGTTTGTAGTGCCATCATGAACTGTAATCAAGAACATACCAAACAAGTTGGCTGGTGCTACACACCCACAGTTCAAACAAAGAGGAGTTGTTGAAGGTAGCTAGTGTGTGGAGCAGCTAAACTCTTGAATACTGGTGAGCCTCCCTGAGACCCAGCAGTTCTGGGTAATTCCTCAATGGAACTATGTACACATCTCTACAAGACATACATGCAGATGCATGGCATTGCTTGTTACTTAGAGTCATCTCAGTGCTGCTGAGTCCAGAGTCTCATGCATTCTGGGGCCTCAGGCACGTTAGGTAAGCACCCTCCCACTGAGCCTTAACCCTCTTTTTGAGGGCTAAGTTGTCCAAGCTGTATCTAGGCTTTAAATTAGCAATCTCCTGCCTCATCCACATGAGTAGCTGGGATTATAGGCCTGTATTGTAAGCCTGTAACACTGGTATTCCCAGGTTGTCTCCACTGAAGAATTAACCTGGCACATTCATGCTTAGTTTTTAAGATTGGAAGAGGTCAGGTACATTCATTTTGTAAAAGGAAGCCATCCAGATACCCAGTGACAGTTGAATGGTAAGTGACATAAGTCACTGTACTAGAGTACTGTACAACACTGCAAACGAATCATAGCTGTTGTGGAAGAAAGCAAAGGTGGTTCATTTCGAACTTGCTCTGTCACACTTAAACTTGTGCAGACTCAAAGGCAGAAAGGAAGAGTTGGGAACCTTGCTCTATGGTGGAAAGACATGGGAGGCCTCAGCCTTGAATGGAGGCTTTGGGCTGGGTTACTCTAGGCAAGCTAATGACACTTTTGTGCTGCTAGCTGGTCCTCATTGGAAATGGAAGACATTATAGGAGCCTGTGACTAATCAAGCCCTCGCTTTCTTAGACTGGTTATAACAGAAGTTAGGATTCAGCTTCTTGAACTGACACTAGAGGTAGTCGCAAGCTGGCTGCATGCAAGGTCTAGCCAGTGACAGGCTGGCTTCCTGGGCTGCTCCCTGTAAGAATGAAGTTGGTTTTCTGGGTAGTCTGTGGTGGGTGGAAAGTCAAAGCTCTCTGTGTGAATGCCCCTTATCTGCTTGTATGTTAGCTTTTTCACTATACACAAAAGCCTGGCTGATCTCTCTGATACTAGAATAAAGTGAGACATGTCCGTCGTTATGGTTTATATTCATAATGGACATTACTTCATTCTTGAAAAGAAGAGGTATTCTCACACATTACAGCATGGATAAACCTCAGACATTACAATAAAAGAACACATCTATTATTTTGTTTACAAGGTTCTACAGTAGCTAGGAAAGTCAAGTAAGCAAGCCCAGATAATGTTTTGGTTGGTTTTGTTTGTTTGATTACTTGTTTGTTTCTTTGGTTTTGGGGGGACACAAGATAAAGAGCACTTCCGTTCTACAGTAAAGAATCTCTGGATACTTGGAGTAGAAGTTCATAAAGTTGGTAACTGGCTGTTGCCAAATTCGCACCTTTATGGAGTTTAGCGTTGGTCAAGTGGGATTGCAAGAGGCGTGGCTGCACTGAGAGTGGGAATAAGCCCAAGGCCCCATAGAATTGACACACAGTTCACGACCTTTCTCGGTGTAGGAAAGCTCCCAGATTCTTTCTTGCTCAAGGTTGCTGAACTAGAAGGTGGAATCAATTTAGCCTGGAAAGCTAAAAGTAAACTGGGCAGGAAAGAATCTAGGGCATACAGAATTGCAAACACGTGTTAATTGATACCATGAGCTGGCGGAAAAGTGTGTGTGTGTGTGTGTGTGTGTGTGTGTGTGTGTGTGTGTGTGTGTGTGTGAGAGAGAGAGAGAGAGAGAGAGAGAGAGAGAGAGAGAGAGAGATTGATTGATTGATTGATTTGATTCTGTGGGGAAAATGTAATTTGGGGCCATCTCTGATTTTGAGAAGGAATCCCTTCCCAGGGATTTGGTCTTCTCTATTCTAGCTCTAGGATCTGGCTGGCCTCTAGCAACCAAATGAGTTGGCAAATGAAACTTGGACCAAATGCTAGCTCACATGAATTGGGCCTTACAGAATCCAAATCCATTGGCATTCTGTAGAGGACAGGAATAAAAGATTTCTGAAGACAGTATGCTGGACGGGACTTAGTTGTGGTTTCTTCCCATAAATCCCACTAAGTATGGCCTCCAGTGACCCCAGCATGTGTTTGCCCTTGCTCAGAGGAATGTCTAGGTCAGGAGTACTGGGCCTGTCTCAAAATACAAGGTGGAGAAACACTCAAGGAAGACATGACATTCATATGCACACACGCACACACATGTGTTACGCATACCTGCACCAGAAAGAAAGGAGGAGAGAGGGAGGAAAGAGATGGAAGAACGGAGGAAGAGAAAATGATAGAATTTCACGGATACACGCTGGGTTTATCTCCCTCTTTGTGAAAGGCACATTCTCTTCTCATGCAACAGGGTCTGCTGTCCGTTTCTGCCTTGCTGTTGGGCTTTGAGAATGAATTTCAGGCTAACTGTGGACATCAAGTAATTTTGTGTCCAAAGGTGCCCATTGTGAACTGGGCACTCTGTCCTCCACCTAGATAGAAAGTCAAGGATGACTGGCAAGGATTCAAGTGGACTCTAGAGATGTGCTGTTTCACGAGGAGGTAGATATTCACAGTTGGGGAAGTGTGTAGCTGTCTTCTAATGAGGCACAGGGACTCACTTACAAATCCATTGCCTTCCCTTTTTATAGCTTGAGTTTTGAAAGCTTTAAGGTTTGGTGACCATGGGCAGAATGGTCCCTTAAGGGATGTGAGTTCCTGGAATCGGGGACTGGGTCTGTCACTTGTGCATTTCTGATATTATTCCTAGAAATACAAGTATATAGGGAATTAACGGTGCTGTCCCAGGTAATCATCTCTGCCATCAAGAGGAAGTTCCATCAATGCTACCCAGAAGCATCAAGGTATTGTGTAAGGCCAGGGAATCCCCTGAGGCATCTTATTGCTCCCAGCACTTTCAAGGGTTCAGATTCTCTAGGAGTAAAGGCTCAGGCTACCCTATCGAATACTGAATCTCAACCAGCAGAAGTGCCAGTCAAAGACAAACGTGACATGGCACATAGAACACATTCTCCATGCCAAGAGCAGCCTCTGTGCCCTGCAACATGGGATGAAGCTGTGATGTCTTCCTCACGACTATGTCTTTCATCACTGTCCCTCCAGTTTTATACACAGAACATGCTGGAACAGTTCATTTGCTTGTTACAGAATACTGAGGTAGGATAAGTGGCACCAGTGGGGAAAATTGTTACCAGTGAAGAGCTGGATCCATCCAACAGGACATGGTTTGGGGGTGTCTTCTCTTTGGAGAGGGAACCAGTGTTTGGGTTATATGTGACCTTTCCTTTATGTTAGAAACGTGTGTGTGTGTGTGTGTGTGTGTGTGTGTGTGTGTGTGTGCATGCACGCAGTTGTGCAAGTATGTGTGGGTGTGTGGGTGTTAGATTCCCCAGACCTGGAGTTACAGGCACTTGCGAGCTGCTTAGCATGGGTGCTGGGAACCAAATTTGGGTCCTCTGAATGACAGTAAGTGCTCTTAACCTCTGAAACATCCCCAGACCTAGTCTCCTGCATCATTTTGCTTACAGATCCAGTTTCCCTCCAGGAAGGATGGTGGTTTGGCTGAGTCATCTGCTTTTCTCTTTGTGGGGCTGGACAACAGAATTCTGGGTTTACAAATGTTGCAAATGGAACAAAGTTAGTAATTCAAAGACACAGCCATGTGTTGTCATTTAAAGAAGACACAAAAATAACAGGTAACCACTACACTGCAACGCTGGGTTTCTCAACACCACCACATGCACGCACACACATGGAAGGTAATTAGAAGTGAATGTTTGGAAAGCAATATCCCCTAAACAGAAAGGATTCTGGGATGCTACTGAGGTCCCCAGAACTCTCCTAATTGCTCTGTTGCCTCAGGCCTTGTCAGTTTTTGTTTTTGTTTTTGTTTTTTTTTTTAATTTGACTGGGGGAACCTGATTTACTCTTCGTTACCTGCTGGATGGTGGCCTCCAATGTTCTTATTCAGTATGTGGGTCTTTGCAATTGCAATGGAAAGGATCTCGAGATGACATCATCTTGGATTGTCCCCATGGACCCTAAATGCCATCACAAGTATCTTTATAGGAGAATGGTTTGGGGAAATTTAATAGACAGTGGAAAATGTGATGCCGTGCCAGGGGCAGAGACAGCCAGCGATGCCAGAGGCTGAGGAGGTGTGAGCCAGGCTGGTGCTCTCCTCTTACAGTTCCCAGAAGCGGAGCCCAGCTAATACCTTGACTGTGGACTTTTAGCTCTGAGAACTGTGTGAGAATAAATTTGTTATTTAAGCCACAGAGTTTGTGGTCATTTGTCACAGACCCACTGGAGATGGGCATACCTTCCAATTTGTCTGTTTCTAACGTTTGCAAACACTCACACTTGCTCTCACTTATCATCTTCATTATTTGACTAATTAACTCGTTTTCCTTTTCGTGTTGCTGGGAACTGAACCCAGGGTCTCAGGCATGCTAGATAAGTGCTCTCTCACTAAACGGCAATCTCAGCACTTTTCATTTGGAAACAGGATCTCACTAAATTCCCGGGCTGACCTCAAACTCACTCTGTAGCTCAGGCTGTCCCTGAGATCTTTGTAAGGCCCCCCTAGTCTCTGGGCTTATAGGCGTGTGCCACAAAGCCTGGTTGAGTTAGACTTTCTGATGTTCATTCCAACTGGATTCTTGTCACATGCAAACTGTCCCAACTGCTGCTGCCACAGACAAGCCCTCTGAGGATGTGGATTATGAAGGGATCCTTTTTATCGATCGCCCACCTTCCCCAGTCTCCCAGAAGAAACCTGGCAACCAGTTCCAGGCTGCCTGAGGCAGGTGCTCAGGCATGGGTCTGCATTTGTGTAAGACTTCCCACCAATCCGCTGGAGAGAGGGAGGGAGCCACGACATTGCTGCTCCGATGACATGCAACCTGCAGTAGACAGTCGGTCCCCACACCATGTTTAGAGTCTTGTTTGAAGAAGCAGGAAGTCTGGGTGTGCGTTAGGCTAGGCCAGAGGAGGGTGTGGGGAACTCTCCAGTCTGTCCCTCATTGGGGCACAGCTGTTAGGAGGAGAATCTGCAGGAGAGGTGAGGAGTAGGGGAGCAACTGAGAGGCCCTTTGGCTTAGCTCCTGTCTCCACTGCAATCCAGAGATATTATTGGGCATCTGTTGGGTACTCTGGAACACTCTTCCTCAGAAACCTTTTTTCCCCCCTAATTACTGCTTATCTTTATCACAACAGATTAGACCATCACTCACTTGGGAAAGCATTCTTGCATGGTCTCAGGTTACAGACTCTGGTGGAGAAGGACTGCTCGGCATTTCCTCCCGAGTAAAGTTAACTGTCATGAATGTTCGTGACTATCATATTGGAGTTTGTCTCCCCGACTAGTTCCCGCTGTTAGCATAGGGGCATTTGTGTTCTCTCCCATGACAGCCTTTGAACCAGGTAAGCAACCAGAAGCCCAGCAGCCAAGGCAAACTGGACAGGGGAGGGTGGGACATGGAACACGCTGGCTTGTATGGGAGGGGATGGAAGAGAAGCTATGGGAAGCTGGAGAGTACATTCCTCCTCCGGAGGCTTTGAAAAAAAAAAAAGGCTAAAGACACTAAAATTACCACGCATCTGAAGGAAACATTGTAGGACACATGGGAAGCCTAAGCTGAGGACTCTCCCAATAAAGATCTGTTAGTGAGGGAGTGAAAACCATGCAGGGCTGGGGATGGACTGCCCAATGGGTTTCCTTTTCAATGCTCTTCATGCCCTTCCAAGAGCAAGGTCTCTGTCTCCCTCCTCTTTCCTCCAAGTGCCTGGTACCCAGCAATGCTGTAGCAATTGCTGAGTCTAGGCACTATGTGCTAAATATCCACCTTGCCGGGGATGAGCCAAGGTGATGTCTTCTACCTTAAGGCTCAGTGTGATGGAGCAGATAGGGTGCCGGGGAGGCCCCAGTGATATAGAAAGGGGTACTCAGTCGCAGCGTATAAAAGTGTGTGTCTGTGTGTGTGTGTGTGTGGGGTACAGGACCCCTTCACAACCTGTTCAGCCAAAGGGACAGAAGATTTGGTAGGAGAGTATAAAATATTTACCTCCATCAAAGATGACAGGGCCAGCCCTGGACAAAAGGGACAGGAGTCTCAAGCAGAGACTTTATTCAAGGCAGGGTTAGGAGTTCTGTGTGATAGACAGGGAACTTCCAGGTTAGAATGCGGCAGAATGTAGGCAGGTTTATACTACTGTGATAAAGGTCATGACCAAAAACTTGGAGAGGAAAGGGTTTCTTTGGCTTACATATCCCAGGTTCATTGAGGGATGGCAAGGCAGGAGCATAAGGCATGAACCCTGAGGCAGGAGCTGAAGCAGAGGTACCACCCACAGTGGACTGGGTCCTCCTATATTAATCATTTATCAAGATAATGTCCCACAGGCTTGCCTACAGGCAATCTGATGGAGGTGTTTCCTCAGTTGAGGTTCCTCTTCCCAGATAACTTTAGCTTGTGTCAAGTTCAAGAAATTCAAGCAGGACAGGAGCATGCACGGCATCCCTCTGCCACCAACAGTTCAGAGATGAGCTGGGTCTTCTCAAGTAATCTTCTCTCTGGGTCACACGCTGTGACAGACTGGCTAGAATCTAGTTCTGGGGATAGGTGTTGGCCACCTTTCCTGTGGCAGATATAGAGCTGTGTCTGGGTCCCAGAAGGGTCTATTCAGGCTTTCTCTGTAAGTCAGCCCTAGGAAGTAGGTGTGGCAGGTGATTGTGCTAGTGATCCCACAGATTCCAAAGACTTAGCCCCCAGCTCCTTCAAGAGATAAAAGCTGACTTTTCTGTGGCATTCGGCTGAGCCTCAGTTCCCTCATCTGTGAAATGGGAATAACCATCTGCCAGCACAGGGCTAAAGATGCATATGAAGACCATCCTCTTCCTCCTCTTGGTGCGTACCTACTTCAGAGGAGGCCTTTCTATGGGCCTGTGGAATGTAGGAGAGTACTATCCTGCCCTGGGCTTTTCGAGAAAGATCTGTGGCCCCTATGTCTCATTGTTCAGGTGGATGGCTCCCATGTAGACCCTAAGCAGGAGAGGACTCGGCTCTACGTTAGCTGATTTCCCGGCTGTGGGGAGGGAATGCAGAACCCTGCTTTTAATAACTGTGAGATTTTGCAGGCTCACTGGGGGCTTGGGTCTCCAGGTCTGTAGAGCGCCCCTCCTGAGAAGTCTCCCGGGATGTCTCCAGAGACACATCGGATACCCCGTCGACACTGCTCAGCAAATCCTCAAACTCACGCTGGCCACTGCTCCGCACGGCTGCCTCCAGTGCCTTCTGGCGTCGGTAGAAGTGGGAGAACTTGTTGAAGATGATGGTGATTGGGAGGGCGACCACCAGGATGCCCCCGAGGATGCAGCCCGAGGCCGCCAGCTTGCCAGCCACAGTCTCCGGCACCACATCCCCATAGCCCACTGTGGTCATGCTCACGGTGCCCCACCACCAGCAGGCGGGGATTGTGTCAAAGCCCTCATTTTCTTCTTCGGCTGTGTAGGCCACACCGGAGAACACTGACACACCCACAGCCAGGTACAGCAGTAAGATGCCCACCTCACGGTAGCTGTGCTGAAAGAAAATGTATGAACCCAAGTCAGAGCTATCTGGACTTACAGCCCTAGCGTCAGGAGAAATGAGGCTCACAGAATATAAAGGAAGGTCCAAAGTCAAACGGTGGAACTGGAGCCAAGGCTCTGACTCTGAAGGACACTCTTCCAACTACATTACGCAACAAGATTCCCTACAACTGATCACAGGCCTCACTTCTGTGTACATGGCGCATACATACTTGGCCACACGAATTCAGATCCTGATGGTTTTATGCTCTTGTAGAACCTAGACTACCACAGCTGATATTTCATAATGCAAAGAGTTGGCTTCCTGCTCTGAATTGCTCTACAACATTTCTGACAAATATAGAAATATTGTCTGCCCCTCAAGGTAACTGATAGGATATGAGTTTCCTAGATCATTCATCTGGTTCTCAAATAAGGAAATTCTGCTTCCCTTGCCCACCAGGGACAGTTGGAAATACTTGGGGACATGTTTAGTTGTCATGGTGGAGAACAGCTGGCATGCATGCATACAGGCCAGGGATAAGGTCTGCTATCTCACAGAACAAAAACCACTTCCCTCCTCAAGTGATGCCCCTTGTCTACAGCAGGGTCTCTCAAACTGTAATTATGGAGGGGTCTGTTTTAAAAGCCAGAACTCAAGTAAGTAGGTGTGGGGTTAGAGCCAGAGACTCTGTCTTTCTGGCAAACTTCTGGGTGCTGAGGAGGCTGTTGATGGTTTGGGATCTCTCTTTAGTAGCAAGTCACCCCCCTAACACACACACACACACACACACACACACACACACACACACACACTATGCCTGAGTCTTGATTCGAACAGCCTTGGTTATTACTCGTCTTCCTCCTTGTAGGCAAAGCTAGGAGCACCAAGCTCCGGTTCTCTGTAAAGTAGCAAGGTTTGGAGAGCAAAAGGCTCTACTCTAGGGCGAAGAATTAAAGGGGTCTGGATAACACATTTTTCCCTGTACCTGCTTAGCACCCAGGGGTGTTCCCAGGTCACACGCTAGCCCCTAGCCTCCTGGCTGCCCTGCATTGGGATTGCAAATTGCCATGCCATCAATGGTGGAAGGGACTTCTGAGAGCCTTCTGAGGATTCTTCACAGAGTTGCCTAGGGCTCAGGAGAGCACAGACGGCTGGGACTGGGCACAGCTGAGCTGTCCTCTGGGGTCTGCCACTTATTAAGGAGTCTCCCAGAAATCCTGTCACCTCTTAGAACCTCAGTTTCCACATGTGTAAAGCGGGGACAGTACAAGCCCTTCATACGCTCTGCAATGCCAATGGAAGAAAATCATGACTCTTTAGTTTATGCCACCTTGAGACACTTTTTCGTTTTGTTTTGTTTTTTTTCGAGACGGGATTTCTCTGTGTAGTCCTGGCTGTCCTGGAACTCACTCTGTAGACCAGGCTGGCCTCGAACTTAGAAATCCGCCTGCCTCTGCCTCCCAAGTGCTGGGATTAAAGGCGTGCGCCACCACCGCCCGGCACTAGGCCCTTTTTAATGTCTCTCTCTCTCTCTCTCTCTCTCTCTCTCTCTCTCTCTCTCTCTCTCTCTCTCTCTCTCTCTCTCTCCCTCTCTCCCTCTCTCCCTCTCTCCCTCCCTCCCTCCCTCCCTCCCTCTCTCCCTCCCTCTTTCCCTCCCTCCCTCCCTCTTTCCCTCCCTCTCAACTTATTTTATTTATGTTGCAGGAGTGTTTTGCCTCCATGTATATGTTTGGGCGCCACATGTGTGTAATGCCCATGGAAGTCAGAAGAGAGCATCATCCGGAACTGAAGTTACAAATGGTTGTGAGCTGACATGTGGGTGCTAGAAACAGAACCTGGATCCCTTAGAAGATCAGTTAGGACTCTTCACTGAGTCGTCACTCCAGGTCCCTCAAGGCTTTCCTTGAGCTGTGTGTGGGGTTCTACAGGATGAAAATGAACGTATTATCTGGCCTTCCGCCTTATTCCCGGCCCAATGTGTGGCATCTCTGTCCATGGTCACCTGGATGTAACCAGACTATAAATACAGCCGTTAGCCCACCATGCCCTACATTTATTTCTCCCTCTGCCCCAACCCGGCCTCAGCGGTCCTACCTTGAGCGTGGCGCCCAGCGAGCGCAGCCCGGTGGAGTGGCGAGCCAGCTTGAGCACGCGGAAGATGCGCATGAGGCGGAACACTTGCACCACCTTGCCCAGGTCGCCGAGCTCCTCCCCGCTGGCTCCGCGCCGATCACCAAGCGCCGCGCCGGCCAGCAGTGTGAGATAGAAGGGCAGCACCGACACGATGTCGATGAGGTTGAGCGGGTGGCAGAAGAAGTTGCGCGTGCTGGGAGCCAGCAGCAGGCGCGACGACACCTCGAAGCTGAACCAGGCGATGCAGAAGTACTCCAGGCGGCGCAGCACCGGGTCGTCGCGCACGTCCTCTGCGCTGTGACCCGCGGCCACTGCAGCTACCGCCGCCGCCGCCTCCCGGGCTTGGTACTCCGGGAGGCTGTGGATGCACATGGCAGCGATGGAGGCGAGCACCACGCCAATGGACACGCAGCTGAAGAGCTTGCTGGGCAGCGAGTAGCCGGGGTTCTCCATGGTGAGCCAGAGGCGACGGCGCAGGCGGCCACAGCGGGCCGCCCCGTAGCGCGCCAGCTCCCGCTGCACGTCGGAGATCTCGTCGGGACACGGGTCCACGCTGCTCGGCGCGTCGCTGTCCTCGTCCCAGGCGCGAGGCCGCGCCACACGCCGCTCCAGGTAGCGCGCGCGGCAGCACGTGGCCAGCGCGTTCTCGCCCAGGCCCCAGTAGTCAGCCTCCTGGCCGAAGGCGAAGACGCACAGCTCGTCCAGCACGTGCAGATGCCCGGTGCGGTAGAAGTGCAGGAGGCCGAGGAAGAAGCCCGGGTGCCGATCGAAGTAAAACTCGCGCGCCGCAGCGTCGTAATCGTCGCACAGACGCCGCGCCTGCTCCTCGGACGCCGCCGCCTGTAGGCGGCCCAGGCGCGTGCCCGGGAAGCGCGCGAGGGCGCGCGCGCTCAGCAGCCGCCGCACTCCGCCCACGTTCACGCGCAGCGCCTCGTCTCTTGGCCACCAGGGGACCCGAGAGCCCGGACCCGGAAACTCGCTCACCATGGCTACACGATGTACCTCCCTGTTGGTTAAAATACCCGGCTCCATCCGGCTCCATCCACAGTGCTGGAGACTATGAAGAGCCAGGCATGCAGTAGGTGCCCAGATGTCGAATGGCCCCAGGACTTAAGTCAGGCCTGGGTCTGAATATCCTTCACCCCCAGACTGGGTAACTTCGACTAAATTACCCATTCTCCCCACTTCCAGTTTGTCTCCTCCAGGGAGACTCAACAAATGAGGAGGCCTACCGTGCAGGGCTATTGAAGTGATGGGCTGGCGGGATGGCCTGGCATCTTCTAGGGACTTGAATAGGACATCTCTCTTTTTCCTGGACAAGCTTGGATTTAAGAAGCCAAATGTCCACGGTGGCTCTTCTGGTCCCCACTATCCTCCTTCATAGATGGGAATAGTTAAGGCTTATTACCTACAACTATTAAGAGAGTCAGTTGAGACTCTTGATTCTCAGGGTGTGTTCCCTGTAAGAAAATCATCACAGGATGCAGAGTCTCAGTCTGTCTTGATTTTGATGATTCAGAACCTCTGATGTAGGAGCACACAGTCTGGGTTTTCATATCTGTCTGTCTGTCTGTCTATCATCTATCTATTTATCATCTATCAATCATATCTATATATCTATCATATCTATATATCTATCTATTTATTTTGGATACATGATCTCACATGCAGCTCAATGAGGCTGATATCAAACTTTTGATCCTGGTACCCCAGTCTCCTGAGTGTTGAGATTCCAGACATGCACCGGTGCACCTGGCCAGTCTGTTTTTAGAAGCCTGGAGGGTAATTCTAGTACACGGTCAAGTTCGAGAGCTACTGGCATAGACTATGTAACAATACACCTGCGGTGTCCTTCAGACCTGACCTTGAACCTTGGTTCTATGTTACCTTAGTAGTTGCATATTTCCCACTAGCCTTCCCAGGTGATCAGAATATAGACTTAAAAGTGTGGGTCACTTTGTTAAATTATTCGCCTATGTCAGTGTCTATTTGAGTCTCTCGGGCTGGAATTTAACTTTATCCTTTATGGACCTGGCCCTTGACTAAAATGTTGCTTCTCCAGATCTTAGTTTCCTGCAGAATACACACGCAGACAATAACACTCATTCCAGAAACACTTGCCGGGGGTTAAGATGGCTTGTGGAAACTGTCTAGCTTCGGTGGATACTCCGGAAATGCAAGTTTTTTTTCCATTGACCATTGACCCCTGACCCCTGACCCCTGATCCTCCTTTAATTTAGGACGACTGTCTTAACCCTGCTCTGTGAAACTATGCAATCTCATCTGTAATTAAGGGTCAGTAATGCCTTCTCCCAGGGGATGGGGAAGGAGGGCACACAGCCCGGGTGCCTTTCACTAACACTGTGGACTAGGACTCCATCCTTGGCTTGGCTGCTGTGCTGACCCAGGCCAGTCTCTTGACTGGGCATAGCTCTCTTACCTAGAATGGAGGGCACACATGCCACTGTGGATGAACTGTTAGGAGAATACATGCAAAGTCCCTGGTACTCAGTAAACATCAAGCTCTTCTCCATTCTTTTTCAGATTCTGACTTTGTCACTTGCCAGCTGTTGGGCTGAGCGCTCCATCACCCTCCTCTGCAGTCTGGACTGCACTGGAGAGACTCTGAGGATTAAACAAGCGTGGTGTTTCCCGTAGCGCAGTCCTGGCCCATAAACGGTGCATAGCTTGCATCCTCTATTGGCGTTGGCATAAAAAAACAGGTTTTTTGTACACTTCTATCATCCATTAGAAACCCTGTTTGGTTCAACTCCCCCGTCTGCCACGCACTTCTCTATGAATTAGGATAATTAATTCAGCAAACATTTCTTGTTGGGAATCCCGGTCTGTCAGAAAGGCTGGGTGACTTTATTCAAGATCATGCAGACTGTCCGTGGGTCTCTCAGGGGACGGTTCAGCACTCTTGATACTTTTCGTGAGCACCCTCTGTGTGTTTGGTCGCTTCCCTGAGCTCCCCACACCCAGACCACTCAGCTTTATCCTAACACCACCTAGGTTTTCTAAATCCCATCTTACAAAATGTGTAAGCAAGCCCTGTCACAATGTTCCTCCTTGGGGGTCTCCTAAAAGGGAATCCGCAGGGCACCCCCACACACACACACACACCTCCCACGCTCCCAGCCACGCCCCTCCCCGCAGGAGGCTCCTTACCTGTCTCGGCCTCCAGGGATTCCAGCGCGTCTGTACCCTAAGTCGCCTCCCGGGCTGTTTTCTGCCCCGAGGCCCCGCTGCGCCTCACTACTGCGGAGGCCCCGCGGCCCCCTCCTTTCCTGTGTTCCCGTCCCCCGCGGCTGAGGCCGCATCGATCGCTGCCGGGGGAAGGGAGGGAGGCCGCAGGCGGCCGGAGGCGGTGGTTTCTATTCTTGCCTGGGATGGATGGGGGCCTAACAGCTGGGAGCATCTTTCAAAGTCAGAGCCTGGAAGGATGGGACGGTTAGGGAATGGGGACACCTTTGGAGAAAGGTTTTAACCTCTGTCCCAGGAATGGCAGCGACCAGGATTTACTTTTTAGTGATTAATATATGCCAGGCACTGTTTCAAGGGACTTAGTCCAGTCATGTTTAACACAAACTTGGCAGGGACAAGCTCTTCAGCTTCTGATTTTATAGGTGCCACCCAGGTACTTGCTCAGACTGTGGAGGTCTGAGTTAGGAGGTGGGGGAGGGTGCTTTGTCTCCTTGTAGCCCTGGGTTGCGCCTGAGTAGGCGCTAGTACACTCTTCTTTCAAGTAAGTTGTGAAGCCAGAAACCCATCCTTCTGTCCTGGAGGCTCAGAACTGACCTAGACAGTCCTGATTACTTCTTACCAGGAGCAGGGCTCCTGACAGCCGTGTTGAAAACTTAGAGAGTCTCCATCATCCTCCAGCACGTCTCTGGGCCGCTGCTTTGTATGCTCCTTCACTCTTAACAATAATCGCCAATATTGATTGAGCGCCTCTTTTGGGCCCGTCCCATCTCACCCAACATGCGAATGTACTTGCTGGGTGGGTGGGATCTTAATTCTCAACTGGAGGTGTAAGGCTTGAGAAGTCTCTAGGCCACGTGGCTGAAGTTTACACCAAGTGACCATCAGCGGCACATGATCTCTCTTTGTCATTTACAAGTTCTGAACTTGGAATGAGGCTCAGTTGGCAGAGTGCTTGCCTGTTGGGTATGACGCCCTGGAGTACTGTGTAAACCAAGCACTGGGGTTTATAGCTGTAATTCCAGCAGCCAGGGGGTGGAGGGGGGGGGGGATCCCAACAGTCAGGAGGCAAAGGTGGAGTAATTAGAAGTTTAATTCTTGGTTGAATAATGAGTTCCAGGTCAGCTGGATTACATGAGATACTATCTCTATTTTTTCTTTTTTAAGATTTATTTATTTATTTATTTATTTATTTAATGTATGTGAATACACTGTTTCTGCCCTCAAACACACCAGAAGAGGGCATCGGATCCCATGGCAGATGGTTGTGAGCACCATTGGTTGCTGGGAATTGAACTCAGAGCCTCTGGAAGAGCAGTCAGTGCTCTTAACTGCTGAGCCAACTCTCCAGCCCTCAATTGTTTTTTCTAACATCAGCATTAAAAATATAAAAAGAGGGTTATATATATATATATATATATATATATATATATATATAATATAAAACGTCCCATGGGAGCTGATGCACTCTTCTGATGCGCAAACATGCAGACAAAATACCCATACACACAAACAACTATCTTTTGAAAAAGGAAAAAAAAATGAGTTTTAAAAACCGATGTCTTTTATTTAACCTAATATATCCCAGATATAATTTTAACATGATATCAATAAAGAAATTAACAGTGAGATATTTTCTGCATTCACTTTTAAAAATTATTATACTAGTTTTTTGTTGTTTACATTGTTACAAATCACCAGCAGCTGCCAGCCTTACAAACTAACATGTCATCTCACCACTTCTGTAGAGCAAAAGTCCGTGAGTGGTATAGACTCTGTACTCATTCATGTGTGCCTGTGTGCACACATGTGTGTGTTAGTATGCATGTGTGTATAAGCTGTTAGTGTATGTGCGTGTGTACTGATTGTGTTAGTGTACATGTGTGTATATGTGTTATTTTAAGTGTATACTTGAGTGTATGTGACTTACTGATTTGCTTCTAAGGTGTGGTAAGGACATGTTCCTTCTGTGAACAGACTATGTAAGATTATGACTTCTGCTGGTTTTCATGAAGTTTCCATACTGGAAGGGCAAGAAACCACGTGTGACTTCTGGCCACTGCCAGCTGAGTATTTAGTTCCTTCACCCTCCTGAGCTGAAATGCCACCCCCAAATGCTGGCCAGCAGGGTCTTCTCTAGCTGAGGCTCAGATAAGACTCCCACCCAGGCAGACATGTGGCTACAGCCTCCAGAAACACAGGACCTGGGCTAGGTTTCTTAACTCCAGGAAACCATGACCTAATAAGTAGTGTGTATTGATTAATCCACTTCATTTGTGGCAAATTGTTACCCAGAAATAGATAATGTCTTTGCCACTGGATTCCTGTGTGACCTTGGGCCAAGTGTCTCTTCTTGGCATTTTCTCTTCCTTATGAGCACATGGGAAGAGCATCTCCTTCTAGATTTCAGAGTGGGTTAGCACGTGCTTGCCATCCCCACAAATAACCTTTCCTGCCTTTTCCTTTCTCAGGCTAACTTAGCTGCAGGGTCAGAAATGGATTCCCAGTGGTTTCACTAGAGATGCGCCTGTCTTTTGCAGCAGACACGGCTGCCCGTTAGGAGCAAGGAAGGTCGGATCCTTGTGATTCCTTCCTCCGTTCTCTGGTGGGGCCCTCACCCCAGAGGTGAAGGATGCTGGTGCTTTATGCACAGCCCCTTGAAGATCCATTAGCTTTTTGTGCACACTGGCTCCCGGGATGGTTTCCATTTGGACAAGCTACAGTCTGTGGCTGTTTGTTAAGCCTTCCCAAGGCTGCCAAAGCCTTGTGTGGCTACCAAGGGGAGAGTCAAAGTAAGAGCACCGCTTGTTTCTGCAGTTGCCCTGTGGGCTTTGCCCACTGTCGCATTCTCATGAGCCTCTTCTCTTTCTGGCACACACACACACACACACACACACACACACACACACACACACACACAGACACACACACAGCCCTGGGGAACACTTCTAAATCAGCACCATCGAATGAATCTTTATGACATTTATGACAAGATTCTTCCTGGGGGAACCCAACCAAGACATCTCTCTAGGTTGCAGCCACTTTTCTGGAACTGTGATGGGTTCATGGGGAAGAAGCAAAGGCTGGCTTTGTCTTATTCGTGGGATCACAATGGCCTCCTAGGAAAGCCCGCCCAATGGACTGATTTTCACTTCTGATTGGCCCGTCTTGAGTTACACGGACATCTTCTGATGAAAGGAAGCCAAGAGGGGAAAAAAAATTAAGTTAATTTACCTTTTCAAAATCATTATAGAATGTTATTAAAATGCACAGATATACGGTCATGGCTGAGCTAACATTTCGTGTTTCTGCCTGTGTTGCTCTGGGAAATACGTAGACTTCCATAAGCATTCCCGTGGCTAGCTGAGCCCTGTGGACGGTATTTCTAACTGGAGACAGTAATGCTGGAAAGGAGGGAGCAGAGGACACTTTCTCACTCCCAGTGAAACTCAGGGCTTAGGCTTGGAGAGCTTCCAGAATGAATTAGGCCTCTCATGGCCTCCAGTAGCCTCTCAGGCCTTTGCAGACTGGTGTATATCGTGAAGATGCTAGCTGGGCCTTTATCTCATCCACTGGGGGTGCTCGAGGCACTGTTGAACGAATAAGGAAGGAAAGAAAGCAAGATTGGCCTTGGTGAAGGAACCTGGTTCTTGGCATGCCAGGACGATTTCCACAAGGGCAGTGGAGGGAGGCACTGGGTTTGCAGCAGGGGTTTGGCAACTGAGAACTGAGGAGACACTGCATTGACAAGGCTAAGTCTCCAAGGAGCAGATGGTGAGTGGTGAGTGGGCCAGGAATTGGAGTAGAGAGAGCGTATGGAGATTCCCCCTATAGTTAGAAAAGCCACAGTCTGCGATTTGTCACCTCCTGTCACTCCAAGGAACATAGCTCAGAGTCTGGATCCCCCAGAAATCCAGGGAACTGCTGGTCTCCAAATTTTAATTGGTTTGTATGGGAGCTTCCTTCCTGAGTCTGTGAGTTTTCACCCTCCTCTCCCTCAAGCATGAAACCCAGGACACTCAGATGTGAAACAACAGGGTTCTGATGTCTATGACAGCCTGTTCACATAAACTTCTTGGAGCTGTTTGAGCCTCTTTTTTCAACTGTGTACACTGTTGTTAAGGGCGGATGGACTCTCTTCTAAAATCGACTGTAATTACTTAATAGGGATCTAAAGATTCAGGTCGCAACTGTTACGAGTTGTTCCTAGGTCTAGTATATGTGACTCCTTTGACTGTCTAAATTAATCTCTTTGGACTACAGTTCTCTTTGTTTGTGAAACAGGACCAGGTAGGGCTGTGAGGCTTTAGTGGGATTTGTCCCTGTGAGTGAAAGGATACGGGGTCTATGGTGGGGACTCCATAGTGTTTAGCTTTTGTATGGGTTCATTGTTATCTAAGGGAGAGAACACCATTGTTGAAGCTTAATTCTGGCTACATGCCCAACTAAGATCTGGGGCAAGTCTCTGTCTAAAAGCTGCTGCTTCTCCATTGTCAAACGGGAGCACCGGGTCCTCTTTCTGCAGGTGACAGAGTAAATAGTGTGACAGTGTTTTAAAGTGGGAAGCATAGGGTAGGCACTTCCTCCAGACTAACAGTGTCTAGCAGACCTTTGCTGTGTCACCAACAGCCCCATATCCGTATGGCTTCCTGCCACAAATATTAAGTGCCCCCTCCTCAAGTGTGAGGCTTGGCTGAGATAGCTCAGCTTTAGGCCACTGGCTTCTGGGTGAGTGCTTTTTGTGGCAGAGGCTGGAAGCTTCCAGAAGAATGGTATCTTGTGGCTGTTAGCTCTATCCAAACAGGTTCCCAGCCAGGCTCTAAATTAGTGGGGGGCCCTCTTAGCTTCTCTTTCTGTTGCTGTGACTAAATCTTTATGGTGAGGAGGACAAGGCTGCAGGAAGTGGAAGCAGCTGCTTACAGTACTTTTGCATTCAGAAGGGAGTGACAGACACGTGGATAATGTCCAGAAGCTTGTCTGTCAGGTAATTCTAGGCTCTACCAAGCTAGCAATTTACAGAGTACAGGTGGGATGTACACCACCCAGGGAACCTGTGGACGAGAAGGAACACAGTGGGCAGAGACTACGATCCCCTATATTATCTGTGTTAATGTGATGGGTGGAGAAACCAAGGCCCAGGAGGAGGCTCAGAAATATCCAGAAGCTCACAGATTCCGTGACTGCAGAGAGCTTTCTTTTTTCTACGTGTCACCTTCGGATCCGTGTTGTTGGCAACTGTTACTATGAGTCAACAGTTGAGGCATTTGAATCTAGCGAGAAGGGTTGTAGCAGCCAGAAAGCTGTGCTCTCTCCATCTTCCAGACTGCAAAGGGAAGTGGTGCCGGGCTCACCTGGGTTACACCACAAGGCCATGGAAACAGGACTGAAGAGGCACAATTCCTAAGTCCACTCCATAGTAGCCTGCCCCAAGTCCAGCAGACAAAAGGGTGTTCAGCAAAGAAAGGGGTGGGGGTGCCTCCTTTCTCAGCTGTCTGGGTCCCAATAGTGGAGACAGATGTACTCTACACATGACACCCCAACCACTGGAGCACCTCTCCCTGGATATGGGACAATCCAAACGGTCTTAGTAAGCATTTGGCTACAATGTGAAGCGGCATCGACTCCCTGGGTGAGAGGCTCTCTTTTTGCTCCCGACTCTGCCAGGAAGCTGTCTCAGTCAGAATTCTGCATCTCTTGACATCTCTTTAACCTTTGTTAATCTTCATTTATTAAGACAGTCAGACACCGCCTTGGCCGGTGGCTGTATCTAGCTAGAGTTTAATAGTATTATTTAAATCAAGCATGAATGAACTCAATGGAATTACTGTTTTCATTACACTTGGTTTTGAAGTTTCATGCTGTCTCTGGCCAGTGATCTTGTTTCCCTTAGCGACACCAAGCCTCCTCTCTCCTCCCCTCCCCCCCCACACCATCCCTTGGAAATGAATTGTTACATCTAAAAGTGAACCGTTTAAATGCAGACATTAAGTAAGTAGATGTACAAGGGTACTTTGTAGGCCGCTGACCCGACTCGGCTGGTCAAGATGGCGCCGGCCTCGGCCTCTGGTATCGGCTACTAGTAAATAGTGCACTGTGCATGCGTCAACTTAGTTTGGCGCCAACCCCTTCCCTAACGGGGTATGCTAATGAGGTACCACAATCGAGCAGGGTATGGTAATGGGGCACCACGATCCTGACCAATCACCCCCTCCCGGATGGAGTATGCTAATGAGGCACTGCAGTTCTGGCCAATCGCGCACCTCCACGTGCTTTCCCCCCCCCCCCCAGGGCTGAGGGTATATAAGCAGCTCGCCCTGGGCACTCGAGGTCTCCTCCTGAAAACTAAAAGAGCGCTTCTGCAATAAAGGCTGTTGAGAAGGATCCGGTTGTTTGCGTCTTCCTTGCTGGCCGAGTGGGGCGCAACAGTACTTCACACAACTTTACACATTATGGGGTGGTGGGGACAGAAGCATGTGTGGTTGGAATGATGTTTGGAAAATTCTTGCTAGACACACATTTTGAGGGGAGGATTGTCTGAAGGTGGGTTCAGGGCTTGGGAGAGAAGCGGCTGCCTGACTTGGCATTTTGAGTGGAGGGAACAATGTACAGAGAGATATAAAATGGTTATGAGGTAGGGTGGGAGCCCAGCATGACAGTGGGGTGGGATGCTGGAGCCAAGATGAGCTGTGCCTTTGAGGTCTGGTGCAGACCTTGGCACTCAGAGGAGAACACAGGAGGCATGAATTGTAAGGGAGGTGACAACAGGCCAGTGTTTGTCAGAAGGTTACAACTGTCTCTGGAGAGATGATCTGGGTCGCAGAATCCCTGGCCCCCACATCATGATCTCTTTCTGGTGGGAACCACACCCACACCCGGGGTGCAGAGCCACGATAGATCCTAAGCCAGAATTAGCCTAAAGAAAGGGAAAGAAAGGGTTAACACCTCTTTTGTAACAGGACTCCCAATCTGACTCCTCATTTAGATCCTATCTTTCCAACTGCTAAGACTGCTAAGATGGCTGCTAAGACAGGCCTCCCCAGCCTCCTTCAGAAGGGCAAACTGATACCCAGAGTGGCACAGCACCTGTAAGAGACCCGAGGAACCCAGTTTCTCTGCCTTGCTAATGAGAGACCTTGCACCTTCCTTCTCCAGAGGAACCCAGTTTCTCTGCCTTGCTAATGAGAGACCTTGCACCTTCCTTCTCCGTCTCTGGCCATTTGAGGGAGGGGGAGGGCTGGCTTCTGAGGAAAGTATCCTGCTGAGATTATTGACCTGGAAGGACGTCCCAGAGCTGAGTGGGAGGGGAAGGGGAAATGGCACCTTTGCTGGGGTCTCGGCAGTCCCGGCCACAGGCGCTGACACAGCACCGCTTGTTGCCTGAGCAGTCCAAGTCTTTGTTACACAGATGCTTCTTGGGACTGAGGCAGCGGAGTTGATCCACGGGGCATTTGCCCAGCTTTACTGCAACACAGGGGCTTGGGTGAGTCTTGCTCGCTCCCACCAGTCCTGGGGCTTGAGGTTTGGGCGTTGGCACAGTGGGGAGGGCACTTACCAAAGACTCTAGGGACACACTGGAGGTAGCAGGCTCGGGAGCAGCACTTCCAAGAATTGGGGCACTGGTGGTCGTTCGAGCACTGATTGGGAATCAGCTGGTGGCAGGGCCCGTCGTCTGGTGGGCAGCCCCCCAACTTGTCTGTACAAGAACCCTGATGTCACTTAACCAGCCGCAGCTCAGGGTTGTGTAAGGATTTCAGGATCGAATATCTCAGTCTCTTATTTCTTGCTTGCCACCAGAATGAGGTTTATAAATTGTCTACTATCTAGGGCTAACCTGACACTCGGGTGGCATAATGGATAGGAATAAACTGAAATGAAAACCCTCAGGCTATGGAGATCAATCAGCTAAGATTAGGACCTGAGTCTGATCCTCAAGACCCCTGTTAAAAAGCAAACAAACAAACAACAAAACTAAACAAATAAACAGAAAAGGGGGAGGGGTATGCACTTTTAACCCCAGCCCCAGGGAGGTGGGTTGATCTCTGAGGTTTGCTGGCCCGCCAGCCTGGCCTACTGGATGAATTCAAGGTTAATGAGAAGCTGTCTCAACGAGGTGGTTGGCATCCGAGAAATGACACCCAAGATTGTATGTAGTCCTCTTGTGTCCATACCTCCACATATGTATGTGCCTGTGTGCACTTGTACACACATACCTACATGCGTGCACACACATGCACACACACACACACACGCACACGCACACGCACACACAAACACACACACAAATTATCCACCTCAGACAAGGCTGTGGTAGCCCACCCCTGCCCACCTGTACCTCCCTGGCCTCACTCTCTATAGCGCTTGCACTCTGGCTCCTGAGCTGCTATGAGCCAGTGCTCTCTGAAAGGTTTTGCCTGGCACCTGTTTCCACTCTGGCCACTTGATCAGTGTACTGATTTCAGTTGAAAGGTCCCCTCTTCTTAAGGCCCTGCTTTGCTGAGCCCATGGAGCTGGGTCAGCCCTGCGGTGTGTGCCCACAACTGTCTGTTCCTCTCCCTGGTTAGAGGTTGAGGTTTGTTACTCATTTGCCCTGTTCATCATGAGTACAGCAGAGCGTACAGTGGTAGAGGCTTAATGACTGTTGGGAAGAGAGGGATTTGAAGGGAGGCCCAGTGTTGCATATGTGCTCTCTTCCGCCACCTGACACATCCACACTGCTGTGCCAACCTCTGTTGGAAGAGGCATAGCGTAGATTCAAGAGTCTACTCTGTCTCTGAACCTCACCCCCCCCCCGCCCCCAACAGCTCTGGAATGCTCTGACCTGGAGTTGACCTAACCAGTCTTCTTGTTGAGATTTCATACACAAGTTGGAAGTCCTCTATGGAGGAAGAAATTAAAGCCTGTTAAGGAGAGTGACCAGCCTAGCCCACAGTGGCCTGGGCTGGGCTAGGATTCTCTGGCTCTCTTTAATCTTTATGTTTTGCCTTGACTGCTTTGAGCTATAGGGATGGGGTTGGTCCTGGGAATTCAGCTCAATCTATCGTCACAGATGCTTCAACTGGATCCAGGCTGATGAATGTAACCCCCTGAGGCCCTCTTCCGGAAGTTCTCCCTCACTCTCTCCTGTAATCTACCCAGCATCAGGTGTCCCAGCCCAGTGGAAGCTCCCATTTTCTTGCTTAGAGTCCAGACTACTCCATTTGCCTGGGTGTCAACCTTCTACTCTCTCTGTCCCTGCCTGGGCACTGGCTGTGCACATAGTAGGTGGTTCTTTGCTCCTGCACTGTGTCAGCTTTAGTTTCTAAATTGGTGGTTTAAACTGAACTGCTGCCCCCTGCTGGAAAGTGAGCAGGTTAGCCTGGGAGGGAGCACACATTCTGAAGAATGTCTCTTTGTGGGGGGACGTGGGGTATTTCGGAGGGGAGAAGGGTTCTGTGGGGGGTGGGGGTGCAGGTAGTGGGGAGAGCCTTTGAAGACTGTCTTTGAAGACAGGATTTAATACCAAACTTACAGCCCAGCACACAGATGCTCAGGCCTCAGAGAGTGGGCCGAATGGAGCTGCCTGAACTCTAGTCAAGGAAGTTGACTCTCTAGTGTGTATGTAGTGTGTGTAGTGTGTGTAGTGTGTGTGGGGTGAGAGGAAGGGAACCGGAGGAGAACCCTGGGGTTGGGCTTCAAGGATTAGACTGATAGGAAGCAGGCAGAAAGTTGGCATTTTAAGTGAGACAAACTGTTGGTGCCACACTATGGAGATGTAAACGTTTGGACTGTACGAAGAGGTGTGCAGGGCTCTGAGTGGTCACAGTGCCCTGGCTACTCTCCTAGCCTTCTCTCCACACACAGGTTTCCACTTGTGACACATTCCCTGTGAGACACACACACACCCACCCCAGCTGATATATAGATTCAATACCTGGGCATGGTTAAATCGAAGTATTCAGATGAAGTCAGGTGCATGAGCACGCCTCGCCCTGAATACATACACAGCTCTCTAAATGGAATTACCAAACTGCCAACACCCTGACATTTGAATGATGAGCATGGGATCTTATAAACAGAACTGGCCGAGCCTCCACTGAGACTAATGCTCTCCTTCCCCAAGCCCTGTTGCCTTCTGCCAGTGTCTGAAATTCTACCGGGTGCCAGGCAGATGCCTCATGGGAGGGAAACCAGGAAAGGATGAATGACATGAAAGGTTGTCACACCAGACCAGGTAGAGCAGGCTCAGGCTCTGGTAGAGCCAGGTCTCACCCTGGGTGTGGTGTCAGGACTGTTCTCCTAGGACCCCTCAGTGTCTCCCCCCAAATCACCACATGTGCTACACTTATGGCCATGCCTGACATTTATCCTTCAAGGCCCCATTTATTCCTGAGAGGAAAGCGTGGACACCATCTCATGGGATGGAGTTGATGAAGGAAGCCTTTTTGACCCACAAGAACTGCCATCAGACAGCACGTTTGATACTGTCTCAGTCTTTGGCATTGGCAATTGGTTAAGCAGTATGCCTTGGTTTCCTTACCAGTAAAATGGGGGTAAAAACAGTGCTGGCTCATGGACACCACAGTGTAGACTTGTAGGTGATGGCTGCATGGGGTACAGTCAACACAAAGTCTGACCTGGAAGCCTACTAGCATCCTTTCTTCCTCAGCCGGGATCTCCAAGCCTCCTCCTCTGTGCCTCTGAGCAAGGCATAATCCAGGCTAAGGGGAATGGGCGCCATGTAAATCCTGCTACCTTCATCTACCTACACAGCACAGGCTTCCCCGGCCTTGGAGGACGGGTTTCTGTCCCCATTTGTATACATTTCCCCTAAACTCTCCAGAAGTGAATGTAGGTCAAAGCACACCAGCCTCAGAGGCGGATAGAGGAATGGCCTCGCCTAGACAGGGAGGCACCTGTGTAAGAACCCCTATGCCTCTCTCCCTGTCAACATACCAACCCGAGCTTCGTCAGGGATGGGAACGGACTGAAGCTGGAGAAAGGAAGAAGAGAGACAAAGGTAGAGATTCCTCCCATGAGACCCCAGATCCCAGCAGCCACGTGCCTTACTTAACTCTCAAGTCCCTTTATGGTGGACTTAAGTCCACAACCCCCTATTGGTGGAATCATATAATGTTTTCTCCATACAGAGAGGTGCCATGACACATACATTGTGTCCATAAGCATAGGTAGAATACACACACACACACACACACACACACACACACACACACACAGAGGTCTGCTCGGACAGGAACAAAGGCACATGTGTACACAGAAATAGCTGTGTGTCCTTAAAAACATTCAGGTGTGAATGTAGGCACAGGCAAAGACAGGTAAAGATGCAAGCGTGAACAAGCCTAATGCAAAATGCAGGCTCTTGAGAGCACTGAGGCAGGCAGTCAGGCAGTCAGGCAGTCAGGCAGTCAGGCAGTCAGGCAGTCAGGCAGTCAGGCAGTCAGGCAGTCAGGCAGACAGACAGACAGACAGAACTCACTCATCACCAGCTCTCCCACAGCCCCCACTCTCCATAGAAAGGCAGAAAGCACCTGGCAGTAGCAACGGGGCCTCATGACACTCACCTCCCTTCTTCTTACACAAGGCAACATGCCGCTGAGTCTCCAAAACCAGGAGGACTACCAGGAGGAGGGAGCTCTGGAGTCTCATGTTTCTTTCGTGGCACCCAATAAGCTCAGGGCCCAGAGCCCCCCAAATTAACACTCACAGCCACAGAGATGCCAGAGCAGTTGAGTCAGAGGAAGAGGACTATAGAGGATGACCAGGTGGCTTGTGTCTCCCGGATCTGGGCCCCACCCTCCCACCCCCCTGCCTGGTGACCTTAGGGCAACGGGTGCTTGTGCAAGAGCAGAGGTTCCTTGTGTTAGGGACTTGAATCTAGTTCTGCCTGCACTGCTGATTTGGCCTCTGAGTGTTGGGCAAGTCTTGCCTGTCTTTGGGGCTCAGTCTTCTCATCTGCATCACGGGGAGAAGAAGAGAAGAGGTCACAATGAAAGCCACACATAGAGACTTTTTCCTATAAGGCAATTTACTCCCATGGCTGGCTCTGCCTGGGAATGTGAGCCTCAGCCTCCTCCACCCTCTGACTGACTACAGGTATCTGGAACATCTGGAACAACCAGCCCAGTTGATTATGCCCAGAGACGGAAGACGTACTAGGAGATGGCACTGGATTCTTGGTTTGTGAACATGCTTACTAAGAATATAACTCTTTCATTGATTTCCTTTGGCTATTACTCCTGTTAGTCCCCACTACCCACCCAACCCCTGTACTGGGGATTAAGTCCGGGGCCTCTCATGTGCTAGGCAAGTATTCTACCACCGAGTTACATTCCTTTTTAAGTTTTGAGACCATGCCTTGCTGAGTTTCCTAGGCTGATGTTGTACTTGCTGCTCTATAGCTCTGTCAGTCCCAAGTTGTGATGTTCCTGCCTCAGTTTCCCCGAGTAGCTTTGATTATGGGGCCTGCATCATTAGGCCCAGCCTAGCCCCTTGCCCCTCTTCAACATTCAATGCAATTTTCCTACAAAAGGAATATTACTGCTTTTGTAACAAGTGAGCGCCGCTCACCAGGTGAAGCCCTCCTCTCCCCTGCCTTCTTCGCACTACTAAGCCAGACTCTGAACTCATGCCTCCAGGATCTCAATTCCTAAGACTCAAAGTCCTTTATACTTTTGCACTTTCTGTGTTTGGCTTGATGGATGGCATGCAGGGTGATGTTTGAGCGAGGTATTTGCTTTCCCAACTCTCTAAGGTCTTGAAGCTCCCACAGTGTCTTCGGGTGGGGGTGGGGGTGGGGGTGGGAATCAGCTTGATTGGCAAGGAATGATGCCAAGAAATGGGGACAGCAAAGTGCCAGGGTTGGGGTTTCTTTCTGGAGGTGGCTCAGGTTGGCACGGTGAATGAGGCCAGGCTTAGCCTTTTATCTTGGGACCCTCTGGATGGAAGAGAGACCAAGATCCTTGGGGAGGTCACTTCCAAGGGCACCTAGTGGTATTGCCCTTTGTCTGAGCTGGCTTGCCTATACAGCATAGCTTTGGCTTGGCTAAATTCTCTGGCTAGAGTCAATGCAGGAGTTACTGAGACTCCCTTCGTTGGCCTCTTTCACCCAGGCACCCACCTGTAGGGTTGTGTTTGCCTCTGCCACAGGGCAGAGCCACGTGGGGAGGGAGAACTCAGGGAGTTTGACTCACGGGTTCACTGGTTTATCCCACACCGCTGCCAGGACAGGTGCTGGGCTGTAGGGAGTGCGGAGGCACTGCCCGGGTAGGAAACCCCCATCCTCAGTTTTACATCTGTGGTGTTGGCTCTGTGCATGGTGGAAGAGAGTAGCTGAGGCTCAGCATCCCATGGGGACCCAAATGGAAACCTCAGAGCACAGTGCTTCATCAGCACCAGGACAATCAAGGCCGTGCCCCAAACTCTCTCATTCAAAAGATGAGCAACCTGTTAGCCAGAGACGAGAGTGGATTGCTCCATCGACACACACCTAATTCCTAGTCAACTTCCTCGGTATTAAAAGCAGGAATACTTCAAGTGATCCTGAGAAAGGTTCAGGGCTTGCCTCACTTGCCCCTCCCAGTCTGCAACAGCCAAGCAGGAAGGGCGTGGCTTCAACATGAATCTTTTAAATTGTCTTCTAAGCCCCCGGGGGGTGGGTGGGGAAAGGGTGTGTGTGTGCAGGGACTGTTGATATTTTGGGGTTCTGGCACATTCTTAGTAGCTTTATGACCTGGTCCACGCTGTCCATGCTGTTCATATTTGGGGGCCAGGTGCTCCGGTCCGGGGTAAGGGGGTCAGTCAACAGGGTCTAGCAAAAGAGTGGGGATGCAGACAAGACAGAGAGTCTGATCAAGTCCCCTTTATTGAAAGGAAATCCTGGGCATTTATACGCTTTTTTTCACGTGCCTTGCAGCTGTGGACAAGCAGCGGAACACAGCTGAAGACTCTTTACCACGTGTGCCTTGCAGCTGGGGTCACTAAACAGTAAAACAAGATATGTGGGAAAAACAAGATGTTATCAGAGTGTGCTCAGCTGTTGTGGGCTGTTGAAAACAAGTCTCTTGTCAGGGTATATGGCCTGAGATGGCTGCAAAGATGATAGCTGCTTTCTGCCAGCACTCTGGCTCCCAACAGCTTTATATTGGTGGGAAATTTTTATGGGCTACATTTCCCCCAATTAAAAATTGTATACCTCCACCGACGACATGCTAGTCCAGTGAAGATTATTTTGTAGACACTCTCCTGTGTTGTGAGGTGTTTTCTAAACACCATGTCCTCAAATGCCAAATCCACGTGATCTACTCTTTACTGGAAGAAGTCCAGGTTTCTAATCTTTCATTTTCATGAATAAAGGCATGATAATAATCCCACTACGTCACATCTGAGTCACATCTCAGATACCTTTTCAAACTTTGTTTAAATGGAAATATTGAGTCAAAGAACATAATAAATTTCTTCTGGCTGCAGATATACCTGGCCAATATTCATTTCAGAAGTCAAAAGGAACATGAGAACCTCCAATTGTCACGCATAGACATCTGCCCATTCTGTCTGCTCAGTACGTCTGTCCTTGGTAGATCTGTAACCTCCCTGCCTCGGCTCTTTAATCCTGGTCGGCTGCCACAGTGCATTGCTCCTGACACAGGTGAAGGTGCTGGAGCCAAGTGAAACCCACAAGATTCCTTTCTTGCCCCTCACCCACCCATCCCTCCATCTGAGTCCTAGGTAGAGAGATCCCTGCTCACAAGAGTACACTCCGGACTTCTATCGATGTTACTCATGGCTAGATCCTTCCTGGACACACCCAACACAGGATATTAAAAAAAACCAAACCAAACCAAACAAAACAAAAACCTAAATAAAACTCCCACTAGTGGAAAGTTTCTTATCTTAATTGGCCTTCCTCAGGATATTGGTGGGGATAAATATTTCTCATCTGTTTCCATAGGCTGTATTTTCCCCCTCCATGAATGGCTTGCTTTTATATTTTATTGAATTGTGTTGGCTGTCTTATTTTCATTTTTGAGCTATGATATATATATATGAAATATTATATATAACAATATATAAGATATAAGATATAAGATATAAGATATAAGATATAAGATATAAGATATAAGATATAATATAATATGTAATATATAATATATAATATATAATATATAATAATATAATATTATATTAAAGCTGGTTATGTCTTTAGGATGCACATGAGAGGTGAGAGGTGAGAGAGCAGCTTGTTGGATCTGTCCTGGGGTGGACAGACCTGTTTTTGAATTTTAGTATTTCTGAGTTCTGCTCGAAGGTTGATAAATCCCAGTTGTTCTTTTGTAAGAGAGACAGAGATAATACGTATCTTATAAGCTAGTTTTGAGAATAGAATTCATTTGATAAATGATAATTATTATTCTAATTCTCTGTTCCAAGTGAATCTTTCATTTTTTGGCAGGGGGGATGACTTGTACCAAAGATTTAAATTTTAGGGTAATCAATCAAATCACCAGTTTCACTTTTATTTGCTTCCTTTGTTTGAATATCATCCAGTTATGCAAATGAAAAGATTTCACTATGAGAGTTCCACACATGCATATAATATACTTTGATAATGTGTTGCCCTTTCTTTAAAAAAAAGGTTTATTTGCCGGGCAGTGGTGGTGCACCCCTTTAATCCCAGCACTTGGGAGGCAGAGGCAGGCTGATTTCTGAGTTTGAGGCCAGCCTGGTCTACAGAGTGAGTTCCAGGACAGCCTGGGCTACACAGAGAAACCCTGTCTCAAAAAACCAAAAAAAAAAAAAAAAAGTTTATTTCTATTTTGTGTATATGCATGTTTCGCTGGCATGAATATGTGTACTTTTCATGACTGCAATGCCTGAGGAGGTCAGAAGAGGGTACAGGATTCCCTGGACCTGGAGTTACAGGAGCTTGTGACTCACTACATAGGGGTTGGAAACTGACTTGAACTTGGGTCTTCTGTATGAACAAGTGCTCTAACTGCTGATCCATTTCTTCAGACCCAATAATCCAAATTTCTGATATTGATTAGCAAGATATATATGTCAAAGGGTGTTCTATCATCATTTCTGTAGATGTGATAAAATATCCTGACCAGAAGTAGCTTGAGGGGGGAGCAGGGGGGTGGGAGCTTGATTTTTAGCTCCCAGTTCCAGTTTACAGTCCATTGTGGGGCAGTCAAGGCATCCAGGTGGAAAAGTCAAGACAGATGTGTTACATTACATTTGCAGTCAGGAGGGAAACACATATATGCTTGCTTCCTTGGGCTCAGCTTTAGTTCTTCATTCTTACATAGTTTGGGATTCACTGCATAAGGGATAGTGCTGCCCACAGTGGGCTGGGTTTTCCCATATCAATAATGTAAAAAAGACAACTGGCCATAGACATGTCCAAGTGTCAGTTTTACATAGATAATCAATCCATCATTTAAACATCTCAGGTGATTCTAGGTTGTGTCAGGTTGACAAGTGAAGCTTGCCATTATATCCGTGCTGTAGCTGGGAATTCTTTTTTTTCCCATTATTTATCCTTTCCCTCCTCTTCCTCCTCCTCCTCCTTCTCCTTCTTCTTCTCTTCCTCCTCCCCTTCTTCCTCCTTCTCCTCTTCATCTTCCTTCTCTTCCTCATTCCTTCTTTTTCCTCTTCTTTCTCCTCCTTCCCTTCCTCCTCCTTCCCTTCCTCCTCCTCTTCCCCTTCCTCCTCCTCTTCCCCTTCCTCCTCCTCTTCTTCCTCCTCTTCCTCTTCTTTCTCCTCCTCTTCTATGACAAGGTTTCTCTGTGTAGCTATTGCTGCCCTGGAATTGGCTCTGTAGGATTACAGCATGTGCCTCACACCCCTCTTCTTCTTCTTCTTTTTATTTTTTCCAGTACTGCTGTTGTAAGAATTACAGCTTTGTGATGTTTAAGTGATTTTTGGTATCCATGAATTTGACTAATTTACGTTACTACCTTTGACATCATAGTCTTTCACTGCCCCATATGAATTCAATGATTATTTTGTTAAGTTGGGAAAAAACTCAACCCATTGTTTGCTACAATTTTTACCACCACTTCGAAAACAAACAAGAGAACAGTAACCCTCTGTGCATCCCAAACTCAACAGGAACATTTACATTTCTTCTTGTATACATCCAGACCATATATATTTTTTTTTAATTTCGAAGAACTTTTAAGTAAACCCAACTTATCATATAGTCTACCTTTAGATATTTCAGTATGGATCTCAAAGAAATATGATCATTAAGGTTGAGTGTGGTGATCTGCTCCTATATTCCCAGCACCCAGGGTGTGTAGCTAGCAGGATCCGAGTTCAGGTTAGCCTGGGCTACCTAGCAATGTTGGGAGCCGACTTTTAGCAGAAAGTGGCTGGAAAGCAGCTATTATCTTTGCAGCCATCTTGAGCCATATACCCTGATAAGAGACTTGTTTTTCAACAGCCTACAACAGCTGAAGCACACTCTGATAAACATCTTGTTTATCCCACATAGCTTGTTTTGCTGTTTAGTGACCACAGCTGCATGGTGCACGTGGTAAAATGTTATCAGCTGTGTTCCCCTGCTTGTGCTTATAAATACCCAGGATTTCCTTACAATAGGAGGAGGCAATAAAAGAGTCAATATGAGTGAATGGGAGACAGTAAACGAGACTTGATTACACACTCTGGTTTGTCTCTATTCTTTGCTTCTCTTCTCCTTCTTCCCCCAACTCTCTCTCTTGCTAGACCCTGACCCTCGGACTGGAGCAGCAGAGTGGTCCTCAACATAGCAAAACCTTCTACCAACTCTGAAAGAAAGGGAATAACTGAATTTGTCATTGTCACACCTAATCATCTGCCTCTGTGTTTGCTTTCTGTTTCCCTTATTGTTCTAAAAAAACTTTTGTGGGACTGGATCGATGGCTCAGCAGTTAAGAGCTCATACTGTCCTTGCAGAGGACCCAGGTTTGAGTGCCATCCTCCATGCTGGGTGGTTCATAACCTCTTTTAACTCCAGACCCAGAAGATCTGATACCCTCTTCTGTCCTTCATGGGTATCTGCAGTTACAGGCACACACCTCTATACAGACACATAGACATGCTCATAATTAAAGATACGTCTTTTTTTTTTTTTTTTTTTAATTGAGTGTGCAGTTGTTGGAACCAAATCCATACACAGGCACTCACTGCATGGTTGCAACATCCTTGGATTCCTTTATTCTAGAATAAACATTTTAGCTCACTTCTGCCTGCCTCCCAGTCACCCCTTTTGTTAGTTCTGCTTGAGCAAACAGACGAATGCCTACTTACTGCAGCCCAGAGCCCTTCCTTGTGGTATCTTCCAGCCTCTTGCATCACTTGAGGAGGAGTCTATGCCTGGCTTACCCATTTTAATGTGGTTCAGACAGACTGAAAATATCAGCCAGGACACCGCAATCCTCTCATTGTAAAGTTGTGTTTCCCCACACAAGGACGTGCCGTATAGCATGGAACGAATAAGGGCACCCTGTAAACAGTAGGAAGCTATGGATGACCAGTGCCTGTGGTGACAACTTAATTAAGATTGCAAATTCCAGAGGGTTTATAGTTATGTATGAACTATGCTGTCCAGGATGGACATCTTTGCCTTGTGGACACTTGTTTGAGGAAAGCAGGCATATGTGTGCGTCGTATTCTATTTACAATATATAAGAAATTTTATACATACACACACATATATTTTATATATTCTCTGGTACTTTCATACACAAACAAAATGTATTTAGATCAACTCTCTTTCACTTCTCTCTCCAACTCCCCTAGATTCCTGTCCACATTTCCCTCCTAATTCATGCCTCTCCCTCTCTCTCTCCCTTACCCTCTCCCCCTTCTCTTGTTCTCTCCCTCTTGTTCTTTCCCCCCTCTTAAAAATAACCCACTGAATCCACATAGTGTGCCCGTATGCTCATGGGTGTGGGGTCCCATCCACTGGGGCACTGTCAACTCACCATGGGCCATACCACTGAGGAAAACTGACTCTGCTCCCTCTAGTGGCCGTCAACGGACATGGCTCCTCAACTAAGGGTGACTGGTCTGATTTGTGCACGGCTTGTGTTGGCTACAATAGTTGCCTTGTGTTCACAAGACATCATTTGCAGCAATCTTCTAGAGTCTCTGGCTTTTCCTTGATGTTCTCTGAATTTGGTGGTAGTGGTGGTGAGTGTTGTGTGGTATAGATATCTCATTTAGTTATAAACAATTCAGCTCCAGAGTCTCTTTGTCTTATGCCCTTTGGCCAGCTGTAAGATATTGATATTTTAAAAATATCATATTATGGACAATTTTATCCTATTTATTCAGATCTTTTAAAATGTTATTTAATAAAGTTTTACAGTTTTTCCCAAAAATATGTATATTTCCAGAAGTGTTTCTTTATGTATGTGTACAAACACACACACACACCTAGACTATTTGGACCACTGTAACAAATTACCATAGACTGAGTGGCCTATAAACAACATTTATTTCTCAGAGTTCTGGAGGCTGGGAAGTCCAAGATCAAGATGCCCTGGGATTCAGTATCTGGAAAGGCCTGGTTGCTGGTCTTTGTACCATCTTGCTGTGTCCTTACACAGTGGAAGGGGGAACAGTCCTCTGAGGCCTTTTGTATGAGGTATCACACCTCATCCCTGAGGGGTCCATCTGTTAAAGAGGAGAATCTGATGAGGAAGGATGCTTACTCTGGGGTCAGGCTGGATGGATAGGCTGTTCCCTCTTTTGCACACAAGGACTCTGGGACCAGGCTGCCCGTGGGGTGCCCGTTTCTCCCATACTTCAAGCCTGTGCCCCCCCCCCCCCCACGGCAGGTGTTAGGGGACAGCAAGTTCTAGAGGAGGAAGGAACAAAGCAAGACTTATGGGAGCAGTCCTGAGAGGAGGGGAAGCCCAGAGACTTTCTCCTGACTCTGCTTGGTGGACATCCTTGTCATGCCTTCACCTTTGGCAAAGGAGAGAAGTTCAAGGCTACTGATCTCTGGGGATCCCATAAGCTCATAACCATCTCTCTCTGCCCCTCTGCTGCAAGAACCGCTCCCCGGTACTTTCAGGAGACAGAGGTGGGAAGTGGGAGGACCATGCACAGCAGTGAAAGCTACTTACTGTTCGTTGTCTTTCACGGGCTGCACACATTTGAAGCCACAGCGCCAGTAGCAGCATTTCTGCTGACCTTTACAGTCCCTGTCATTGTTACACAGGGGATCCTCTGTCCTGATACAGCGGACAATGTCTGCTGGGCAAATGCCTTCTTTCTCTTTATTTGGTGAAGAAGGCACAAGGTGAGTGGGCAGGGGCAGGTCACGGGGAGGTGCTTCAGCCCTCTCTAGAATCCCGGCGCTCCCATCCCAGTTCTAGCCAGCTCATCATGCCCACTTACCGCCTTTGACTCCATCTCCAGTTACCAGAGTAGAGGAAATGAGGAGCACTGTGAGGACCAAGATACTGTTTGGCCACATGCTGCTGTGAGGCTGAGGCTGAGGCTGAGGCTGAGGCTGAGGCTGAGGCTGAGGCTGAGGCAGACGCTGAGGCGGACGCTGAGGCTGGTGATGGGGCTGAGGCTGAGGCTGAGGCTGAGGTTGAGGCTGGCTTTCTACTGTTTCTGCTGGGCGTGGCAATGGGCAGGGCTGAAGGTTTGCTGATGGCAGGGAAGCCTGTGCTTTCCAAGCCCTGTCAGAAATGTCCACCATTTTGAGGGAGGGACTTGGAGTCCCTCCTAGAGCTCCTAACTCTTGAGATCCTCTGTTTGCACAAGAAGTCTCTACTGAGGCCAAGTTGCCATCCAGGCTGTATTATCTTATGGGAGGAGGAAGGCAGCACAAAGGACACACAGCCTGGCAGAGAACGGCAGGACCCATTTTCTTCAAATCTGATGTTCACTATTGAGCCCTCTCTCTCTGTGTGTCCCCCTCTAGACAGAGGCGTTCTCTTCTTCCTGTCATATCTGGACTGGTCCCCAGTTTTCTTCTCACCCCAAGGAAGGCTCTGTCACACTCAGTTTAAAACTCTGTCACTATGTGCTCCAAACCATGCCACCATGTTACTTTAATTCTTTTTAAAGTCTACTTTTAATGATGGTTCTGAAACACTTTAACCTTCCTCCTAGCCCACCACCCACAAGAGGTAGTGGAAAAGAAAGGATACAGGGGAAGTAGACCTTCTTAGAAATGGTTCTTGGGAGCAAATCCTGTCTGCATTGTCAGGAAAATCAGCAGCTCAGTTCACAGGAGTCACCAGCAACAGCCTGATCCACTCCCAGACACTTATGGATACACCAACAGTCAAGTTCAGCAGAGTTGGGATAGCAAAGATGACTCAGCAGCCGGGACACTACCTAGCAGAGACAGCCAGGCCTCAGCCTCGGCAGGAGTCAGCAGGAGGGACTCGGAGGGACACCAGAAGTTCTTGGCTGTGCTTCTGTCAGTGAAGCAAAGATTAGCGGAAGATCAGCGAAGACACAAGACCACCAAGTGTTTGCAAGCAAGCCAAGCTCCCTCCCAGTGTCAGTTGAGCCCTTTTTATTTTCCCTCCGGTCTCGCCTCAGCATGTGTCTCTCTCAGCTGACATCACTCTGCCCATCAGCCCAAGTCCACAGAAGCGGCAAAAAGCCGAAACAAGTCACAGCACACCGCCAGAAGTTTTTTGGTTCGTTTCTCTCTATGGAGTCCCAACAAATGCAGCTCAGTTAGTTACACAACGTAAGATGGACCAATACTTGTGTGTCATTAGTGAAGAATCCTTCCTCACCTGTCCTCTCACATGCTTGCTTTAACAGAATATCCTTTCACCTGTGTCTGCTTCAGAGAAATGTTTCTACACGAGTCTGTCGTAGCCTTTCACCTGTGTCCACTTCAGGAAAAATGTTCCTTCATGTGTTTGCCCCAGCAAAACACCACCCAACACAACAGACTCTCCAAAGAACCCTTAAGTTTCCACTTCACCACCCTCACGGGCCACAAGTGGAAGCAGACCTTGGCCCTGTCACTAGTTGTGTGACTGAAGGCTTTTCCTTCCCCAAACTCACTTTCCTTATTCATAAAACGGGCCTCCTAGTTTTATCTCATTCATAGGAATTATGTTTTATTTCCTGAAATGCCGCCCCCAACTCACTCAGCGTTTCCAGCTCTCACATCTTGGACTCCAGGTCGCCTGCCTTCAGAAATAGGAATTCATTATGAACTCCTGGATTGGGGACCTTTTGGGAAGGAAGCCTACGGGGCAGAGTGGTGCTTATGTGTATGATGCAAGATAGTTCTAGAGATGGAAAAAAGAATCCTGCACAAGCCCGGAAACTGGAGAGAATAAATAAATAAAATGTTAACAAAAAGAAAAGATGAGCAGAGAGAGTGCTTTTGAGGAAATCCTTTCCTCTGTCAGCATTTCCCCAAGGTCATCCCCATGATGCCTTCATCCCCATGAGGCCTTACGAATGGTTAGGTTACCTCGCCTAAAATGTACCTTCTTGCCTAAGCTGGTGTTTTCCTTGACTTTGCTACCTGGAGTTTTGAGTGAGGTTTGTTTTTGAGAATGGGGTGTGTCTACCTCCTGGAGTATAAAAGAGACTGACTTGAAACCAAGTGAAGACAGGGTAGATCCATCCATCAGGCTCCCTCCTGGGCCACGAATCTCGGCTCCAAAGTCTGTTTGTCCCAGAGCTGAAGTCTGGGGACTTCCTGAGCAAATACGTGAATGTTGGTGCATGCTGGCTGCTCCCTATCTCCTTCCTGTTGTTGCTAACTATGGTGGTTTGAATATGCTTGACCCAGGGAGTGGCACTATTAGGAGGTGTGGCCATGTTGGAGGAAGTGGGAGTCGGCTTTGAGACCCTCCTCCTAGACACCTGGAAGACAAGTCTCTCCTGACTGTAGTCGGATAGGATGCAGAACTCTTGGATCCCCCAGCACCATGTCTGCCTGCACGTTGCCATGCTTCCTGCCATGATGATAATGAACTGAACCTCTAAAAGCATAAGCCAGCCCCAATTAAGTTGTTCTTTACAAGAGTTGCCTTGGTCGTGGTGTCTCTTCACAACAGTGGAAACGCTAAGACAGTCACTTTAACACTATGCAGAAAATATTAAAAACCAGGTTAGTGGTACTCATACACACTCATATACCTATATTGGAATGAACAATGAATAACAGTTTGGGTGGTTGTTGAAACATTTAAAACCGAACTGCAGAAGGTATTTCTTCCTGGCTTAACGGTGTGTGCTATGGAAGAATAGAAATATACAAAATGGTGACCACATCTTAGGAAACTGGTGATAAATGTTACGTGGGACCAATACTATATATTTGCTTTTCTGTCTCCAAAGTATATTTGTAGCTAACTTTTGACGCAATTTCTTAAAAACAACAAACACCAGCCCAACTTTACTATAGAGTAAGCCCTACAGTTAAAAGCATGCAAACAATACGTTTACCCTTTGAAAACTGCGGCTTTAAGCCTATATTTTATAAAGCCACTTTTTTTTTGTGGTTGTTTTTGTTTTCTTGAGACAGGGTTTCTCTCCAGAGCCCTGGCTCTGCTGGGAATTTGCTATATAGACCAGGCTGACCTTGAACTCATAGAGATTCCCCCTGCTTCTGCCTCCCAAGTGCTGAAATTAAAGGTGTGTGCCTCCATGCCCAGCAACTTATAATAACGTAGTAGAACCTCATAGAGCATGACAGATTAGAACTGACTGATCACTGCCCTCTGCCTCAAAGTTTCCATTAATAATTCTTATGTTTTACTTCCTTATGTTTATATCCTTGGTGGGCATGGATGTTGTCAAACCCTGTGACTTCTGAGGTATGCACGGATGGTCACTAGATGGAGTGAGGGCACTCTTGGTACTAATTGTTACATCAGAGGTCATTTTCCTCTTTGTAGGTAACTTTGGTCTTGGCTTAAAAGAGCTATCTGCTTTTGTTACTCTAACTGTTCCTCCCATTTATGTGAAAGAGAGGTGACTGTAAATGGAACTGGAGAGCTGGGCATGGAGAGCTGGGCATGGAGAGCTGGGCATGGAGGAGCAGGCCTGCCATCCCTGCACTCGGGAGGTGGAGGCGGGAAATCTCAGTGGTTGGAGACTAGCCTGTACTACATACTGAGACCCCGCCCATCTAACATGCAACAGAAGCAACAATACTCCTTGACCCCCTTCCCCCAATCAGAAAGAGCATATTCTGTGTGCATGGTCCCCCCGCCCCCAACAAGCCTAGCATATTCTGTGTGCATTAAACACATTTTTGTAGCTACAGCTAAATAACACTGTAGTTTTGTGTGTAGTATTCTGGAAAAAGCAAAGTGACCAGAACAGAGACAGTGTTTACGTGACCAGTGGTGCTCATGGGATGAGGGTGGGATGTTACTATAATGCAAAATAAAACCCAAAAAACCCCAAAAGGTGTAGAGATGTTTTTGGGATAGAAAAGTCCTGTATCCTGATTTCTCAAGACACAAATCTATGTATTTGTTAAAATTTATACCACTAGACACAAAATAAATGCATTTTACTGAATATACATGTTAGTCAAAGGTTCTCCAGAGGTGCAAACAAAAGCAGTAGATTCTGGGGTGCAGCTTTAAGAAGGTTACTCATGTGACTGTGGGGAGGGTGCCAAGTGCAGGGGTTGTGGGGTCAGGATGGCAGGTGAACAACTCAGCTGATGCCGCAGATGTCACACTGTTATATTAGAAATGTGTGGGGTGAAGGCCTGGACACCCAGACAGGAATTATGTCTGGAGAATTCTTTGTTCTTCCAGAAACCTCCATCTTCCTCTTAATGTTCTCAGTTGATTGGATGAGGCCTACTCACACTGTAGCTGGGGTTCTCCTTTCTGGGTCTTTACAGTTTCTGACCTCAGGCTCCAGACTCTCTCATGCACAAAGGCTAGTGTATGTGTGGCGGTGTGTGTGTGTGTGTGTGTGTGTGTGTGTGTGTGTGTTGGGGAGCAGAGACAAAGTGTTAGGGAGGGAAGAAAGGGACACCAGCCTCCAGAAGATACTTTGGATCAGCTCCTCCATCCCATTGCTGGTACCCCAGTGTTAACTGAACTCTCTCTCACTCACACACCCTTGAGCTTTCTGGAACTTTCTTCAAGGCTTTCAAGTGTTCTGAGAGTCTGAAATAAATGACTATGAGGAAGACAAGAATAGTGGAAGGTGTTGAAGAGAGCCTGGGAGGCCCTGAGGAGTTGAGACGGAAGGTTTCCAGGCCGTGTTGGGAAAATGGGCTGAGCCTACTTCAGGTATCCAGGTATCCAGCTCAGCTTTCCCTTCAGCCAAGGGGACTGACTGGTTTCAAAATGACAGGACTGACCCCTCCCTCTCGTCTCCATAAGGAAGTCCAAGGGTGTGACCTTATTTACTGGAGTTACTCAGGCATGTAAAGGAGTTGTTTATATAATTGGCATAAGGCTGAATCCATGTCATTTTAGTCAAAGAGAGGATAATTCTTGAAAATTGTCTCTACTGCCAACTCCCAGGGATGGCATCACCAGCTTCAGTATAGGTTTGCTGTGTGCCAAGTGTACTGGTAGGAAGGATTTTGTTCCTGGAATTCAGGAAGGCTGCCCAGTTTGCTGTAGTTAGCAGAAAGCCTTGCACAAGATGATATAACTTGTTCCCGTTTAACAGTAATTACTTATTGACTCACAGTGTCATTGTGTTAGTAACTATAGCAGCCATAATTCAACAACTGTACTTCATGTGGCAGTCCAATACAAATATGTTTAAAGTGCCCATGTCTTATCAGCGAGGCAAAAGAATTGCTCTTTGGATAGCATCCCTCCTCCAGAGAAGAGCTGAAGTTGTCACATGGCAGAGGACTCATGGCTGTTGGAATTTCTTTTATATTTAAAAAAGTATTATTTTATTGGTGTAAGTGTTTTCCCACTATCTATGTCTTTGCATCATGTGAGTGTCTGGTGCCTGAGGGGGTCAAGAAGAGAGCTCTAGATTCCCTGAAACTGGAGCTACAGATCACTGTGAGCCACCATGTGGGTACAGGGAATAGAACCTGGGTCCTCTGGAGGAGCAGCCACTGCTCTTAACCACTACACTGTTTCTCCAGGTCCTCTTTTATCTTTGTTAGTCAAAGTTATCATCAAAGGAAGATGAAATTCAGTTTCACCAAGAACACTGGAAAGTGCAATGCACCCACTTGATGTAGAAGATGCTACTAAATCTGAACATAAAACTTTACACCTTGTGACTGATAGATCACAAAGCAGGTCCCTAAGGTGGCGGTGGCGGCTGCCAGTACCCTAAGATGGCTCGCTGAGTTTACCTGGGGCACATGGCCATGAGTAAGTGGAAACCTAACCCACAGCGATTCTCAGAAACCCTATGACTCAGGGACCTTGCTTATCAGATAATTGCACTTTGCAAGGTCCCCCCTAAATGGCCACCTACCACAGGCAAAAGGACATTTGACACTCATAAACTGGCCTCATTGTATCAGGCACAAACCCTTTCCAGTAGGCGTGCCCTGAGGATCCTGTTCTACCCAAGACAGGAAAAAAAAAAAAAAAAAAAAAAAAAAAAAAAAATCCCAGAGAAAGAGATCTGCTCTTAAGCCTTCAGGAACCCTGCAAAGCCCACTTGTTCTCCTGGCTGGGCTGCTGTTTGCTATCCTTGTGAGACAGCTCAGCAGTTTGTTCTCCAATAAACTTTTTCCATGCACAGAGGGGTCTTGCTACACCTGCTTACAGTGACTATGCAAACATTATAAAAATATCAGAAGGCAACTGAAAACATGACATTGAATAGATAGATGGTTTCCCTCAAACTTTTCCCCCTTGTGTTTGTTAACAAATATTTAGTAGGCTGCAGGGAACCATGGAGTTGGCTTGGCTTAGCTGCCTGAGAGGCACGTGTCATAGGTTCTTCAGGTTAGAGTCTATGACTCTTGGGACACAATGTGCCTTCCCATTTCTGAAAAACTGAGGCACTCCCTCAGGCAGTGAAGCATCCAGGCCTCTTTGTGCCTCATTGTATGTTCTCTTGGAAGTCAAGGAGGCACGAAAGCTTGACAGGACAATTGGTCTTAGACGTTAATCTGTGTACCCTGTATAATTCTCAAAGGTCACTGTCTCCTGGGAGCAACAACTGTATTAATCCTAGTAAATTGCCATTCTATTGTCTAAAAAGTCTGATTGCTCTCACCAAAACTGTCACAGCCTCAGTTGTGCTGTGGCCCCTCCAACCAGGCCTGATTTAATTCCTTGTGGCCATATTGGGTGACCTTGTTCAGTAAGCACAGGCACTTAGAGGTGATGCCCAAAACAGGGACCTAAAGTATAGGGATTAAAAAGAAAGAAAGAAAAAAAAGGGAAAAAGGGCTAGAGGGAGAGGGATTCCTGAGAACTGTGTCCACACAAGTATGATGAAGCAGGAGCTTCATTGGAGGTAAAAAGATGGCAAGGTGGAACAGGCAGGGTAGAAGAAACAGCAGAGTTGCTGGTGAAAAGAGTTAAAGCCGTCTCTGCTCCACTCAGAGACTGTCCAACCTGTCCAACCCAGACACTATTGCTGATGGCAAGAAGTGCTTGCTGACCAGTACAGATGTGGATGTTTGCAGCCAATCATCAGACTGAGCATGGAGACCCCAATGGAGGAGTTAGGGCAAGGACTGAAGGAGCTGAAGGGGTTTGCAACCCCATAGGAAGAACAACAATATCAACCAACCAGACTCTCCAGAGCTCCCAAGGACTAAACCACCAACTAAAGAGTACACATGGAGGGACCTATGGGAGAGGAGCCTTTTGGTCCTGTGGAGCTTCAATGCCCCCAGGTAGGGCGGTGAGGCAGGAGTGGGTGGGTGGGGAAACACCCTCATAGAAGCAGGGAGGAGGGGGATAGAATAGGTGGTTTTCGGAGGGGAAACCTGGAAGGGGGGGATGACTTTTTAAATGTAAATAAATAACCCTGTGTGATCAGGTTGAGAGTCTTCTTCCTCATTGCTGATCTTGCTCCTGCACCCCCAGCTCCAGTTCTTTCTGCTCCCAACTCTGCCCATCAAGCACAGGTCCCGATGACATGGAAACTTTTTTTTTTTTTTTTTTTTTTTTTTTTTGTGACTTTGCTTCATTTTTTTCTGAGGTTGTTGGGGTGGTTTCTCACACTCCATGAGAGGTACAGGTCTCCCCACCAGGAGACTTTGTATGGAGCCCCAGAGGTATGGAAAGATGTGAAGGATTTTCTCTTTTATTGTTGAGTAAAATGCCTGATCCTAATAACCCCAGGCAAAGAGTTAGAAATTATATACCCATTTCTTTAAGACTAAGGATCTTAAGCAGATTTGTGCTTAGAACACATCAACTGCGCCTTCTTTTCGCACTGTCTATTTTTGGGGAAAGATTTTCTTCCTTCTTACTGGAGGATTTTAGACACACACAAAAAAACTTAACTTACAAGGGACTATTTACTATGGAAGACTGATTATTCAGAAAGATGTCAGGACCAAGCTATTAGACATCAACAAAACAACGTGTCCACAACTTTTCGAAATGTTAACAGACGAAGGCATGTCAACCGATGCTCTATGAGAGATGACACACCCTGCTGAGGCTCATGGGAAAATTGCCAATTGCTTTGGCTTCACAAGCGCAGCAAGAGTTACTAGGTTCTGAAAAAACGAAAAGGACAGAGGAACTTTCTAAAATTAGACGGGGGCTGGATGAGCTGTCCTCTGCATTTGTAGGAAGTCAATCCCCTGATGGTGGACAGAGAAACAGGGATGTCTATTGTTAAACAACTGACATGTTATCTGTCCATTGTGGGATACCAGGCTGCCATAGTTCTTGTAAGAAAAAAAGAGGAGATATTAATGATTACATCTGCTTCTATGATGCTATACTCAAATGCCGTTCCAAGTTGGACATATTGTGAGGTAGGGACCCTTCAAGTGGTATGACCCGGTGGCAGTTGATTAGGTCATGCTCGAGTAACACCTTCAAAAACAATCAATGCATATCTGGCAGAACTGGAATTATTCCTTTGGGATAGGCTGGTGCCACCATTTTTTTTTTCGTATGTACTGCTCTTAAATTTCACACATGTTGCCACCATTGTGTGATGTCATTCACCTAGGGGTTCTAATTAAATTTGGAAATGACTGACAGTACATTCCCGAGCCTCCAGAACTATAAGAGAGATAAACCTCTTTTCTGTATAAAGTATCTAGCTTCAAGCAGTTGTCTATGTCACCCAAAAACAGTTGTTACACAGGGATATACTTTTTGTTTTGCTTTAATATTAATACACATTTAATTCACAATAAGAGGGGTCTGTGAGACAGAAGAACTCGAGGTCAGTCATCCAAGTTGGAACCAATGTCATCATAAATTTCCCACACTTGGTTAAGAAAGGTTTCCATCTAGAAAGAGAAGAACCAGAGATAGGAACCATTGTAAGCTGTTCCAGGGACATGGTTTGGGAACCCACTGCCAACATGGCCTGAATCCCACTAGGATTTAGTTCTCCCAGGAGAACTGAGCTGTGCTGTCTGTCAAAGAGTGAGGGATCTAAGGCTGGAGGATTCTGGGCAATTCAACTATGAAATTATGATCCTTACTTTTCAACTAAAATGTGAAGCTCAATAAACTGAGAAGAAGGGCAGTTAAAAATAGTCATGGCAACAAATATTAGTAATAGTTGGGTAGCTTAGCCACAATGCTGACCAAATGGTCCCATTATACAGGGAAGTCTGGTGCCCATTAAAGCAGGGTGTTATGTACCCCGAGCTGACCTCAAATTTCCTACGTGGCCAGGGATGACACGGGATTCAAAATCCTTCAGTCTCAAACTCTCACATTCTAGGATTACAGGTGTGGGCCACCACTTCTTGCTTGAGTGTTTATAGGCAACCCCCAACTTAAAAAGCTCTGCCTACAGTGTTTTCCATGGGTGCTGGGCACCCAGTTTTCTCAACGTCAAGATGGATCCAAAGGCAGGTTTCTGGGGCAGCACCGGAGTACAGCGGGTCTGGGGCCACTCACTTCAAGTCAAAGTTGTCCAAGGTTCCACACACCGCATCTGACAGTAGTAGAAACAGCACTTTTTGGTGCCCTTGCACCCTTTATCACGGCTGCATACGGGTAACAGGACAAACGGGCAGTCAAGAAGAAACTCTGGGCAGTAGCCCGGTTTCGGCGTAACTGCAGAAAAAAATGCCCCAGTGAATAAGAAGCACTGGTGGAACCACTTCCAAGGACTAGATAGCTAACTCCACAGATCTCAGAGGAAAACGCTCCCCCTACACCAGTATCCCTAGGAGCACTCTGCATCACCTCCTTTCCTAGTTTCTCTAGGCTGCACCATAAGGCAAAGGAGGATGGTTGTTGTGAACAGCAGGCGGCTGCTTAGCTTCATCTCCTGAGAGGATTGATTGCCCTGTGAACATGGAGGGAGGATGTTTGAATCAGCGCTGGGCCGCGGATGACCAGCAATGGAAGCTGAGGTCACAGGTCAGGAAAGCGGAAGTGCATCAACCCAAACAGGAAGGACTTAGCTGGTTCCTTTCAAGCCCCACCCCTACCCCATTTTACAAGAGGAAGGAAGAGAATGTCCTCTTATTAGGGTTTAGCAGGGCTAGCCTGGCACTTCCTAATTCGTAAATTATGCTGTAGGTTCAGGCACCAAGAGAATTGTTGTTCAGAGACCGTGTGTCCGGGCTATCCAACCCACTTTTCTCATGTAGCCAGAAAAAACCCTGAAATACCGCTTCTCCAAATACTGCTCAGGTGCACAGGAGGCTTAATGTTTGGCACGTTAATGTTTACATGCAGATGTTTTAGGACAAAGATATCCCCACGCTTGCAAAAGCCCATGAAAATGGCCCGTACAAAACACTGGCCAAAGCCACTTCCTAATTCTGGACTTCAAAGTGACCACTGGACATAAGACTACACTATAGGATCCTAAAAACTCACCGAATAAGGCTATAACCTTAGTAACCTACCACCATGTCACTATTCCATCCCCCGCCCTTAAAGTAGCCCCTAACTCAGCCCAGCCTTGAGACTTGAGTGGCCTCTTTCTATGAGATGGATCGGCTCTCCCTACTCCTAGAGTTGCTCTCAACAAACCTGCTTTTGTATTTATAATTCAGCTCAACTGGATTTACTGCACAGGCGGAGAAGTCATTCGTCTGGTGCCGAGAACCCGGAAGAAGATGAGCTTCAATCTGGTGGGTCCTAGAAGCCGAAGCAGGGCTCTCTCTTTTCTGCCATGGCTTTCTGCTTGACCAGATCGACTTTAGTTTATGGGTAAATTGCTTTTCTTGTTAGCTATGGCTGCATAGGCACCAGGTGTCTATGGGGGCTTACTCTACCAGGAGTTGTGGCTGCACCAGAAATGCCTACATTGGAACAAAAAGACAGGGGAAATCTTGGCGGCACGAGGGATTCCTCTTCCCAAGATTTCTCCACCTATATAATAGACCTTGCCCCTGAATTAACCTTGGGTTCACACTGCAGCTTTGGGAGATGGGACGCTCAGGGTCAAAGCCGACTTCCCAGTCACCTCTGGAGTATTTAATTATAACTGTCTCGGGCCATATGCTCAAATCACATGGTTTTTCTTTGTTCCGTGGCCTGGTCAAAACACACCTTGGGCAATGAGACACCGGAAGTGCACCTTTGACTTTACTATTCTTTGTGACTTATAAAATTTTTACAAATACACTTGTAAAGCGGTAACTAAGTCTATGGTTTAACCTGGCACGATTCTGAGTTATCCAGTCCTCCACTCCATACACATGAGGAATGCAAAATTAGTTCAGGTGTCAGCCCAGTCAGTATGAAGACCAGACTCCATAGGTAATGACTTTGACACACCTTTGAGGTTATACAACAAACAGATGAGAATTCCGTGGTTTTTTTTTAAACAGATTACAAGAGGCCATAAATCAATCAGTACACATGCTCTGACCCGGCCTCTCCAGCAGGAACTGCAGGACTGGCCTCTCATTTTATTTCTCGACTGGATTCAGATTTTAGAGGAAAAAAAAAAAAAAAAAAAAGCAAAGCTCAAAAAGGCTGAGGATGGTTCCCAACCCCCCATACAGGAGTTGGTAAAAATGGCTTCGAAGGTCCTTATACACCCAAGAGGAGGTGGCCAAGTCTTCCCGACAGGCTTGGTTATAGCAGAAGGCTATGCTCCAGGCCCAAGCCTTGACAGTTGCCCTGTAGGCTTAGATTTTTTTTCAAAACCTACTTTTAATAAGGGTTCTTAAATGCTTTAACCTCCCTATCAGCCCACCACCCACCGGAGGTGGTGGAAAGGAAAGGTTCATAGGGCAAAGGAGGATGTGGACCTGTTCAGAAATAGTTCTTGGAAGCAAATCCAATCTGCGTTGTCAGGACATCAGCAGTTTAGTTCCCATGAATCAGCAGTGGCAGCTCAATCCATGATCCAGAAGAAATCCCGGGGTTCTGCCAATTGACCCGAATCCCAGGAAGCAGCAAACAGCCTCAGGAACACTGCCAGAATATTTTTGTTGTTGTCATCGTTGCATTTCTCTCTATGAAGTCACAACAAACGATGACCAGCAAAGAATGGTAAGGTGAACCAGTACCACCCAGCATCGCTCACTGTCTGTCGGGATATATTTATATCCTTTCCAAACATTGTGTGTTCTCTCAAGCATCTGCTGTAACAAAACATCACATGCCCCCTTTTCCAGGCTGCTTCCAGAAAAACACCATGTATTTCACATGTCTGCTTCAGCAAAAACATCTTCTCATAGACAATTTCCAGAAAAATATCACATGTCACAGCCGAGTCTCCACAGAAACCAGAAATTTCCACTTTACTGAGGCCGATGGCATTCTTACAGAGGGAACAAAGGGACACAGGCCAGGCTCCACACTACCAGGGTTCAGCGTAAGTCAGCTTTGCCAGGAGCCTGTTTTTGCTGTGGCTAGGAAGGTCACTGGTTCCTCATCTGTTCTAATCCCTGCCCGCCAAGGAAGCCATGCCCCGCCTGCAGGCAACCTGGCCATTGGAAGTCAGATTTCCCCTATGTGGGCTCCTCCTGTGTGCCAAACCACTAACATAGGAAACTCAGATCCTTCTAGCCTTCAAGCTCCTTGGCCTGGCTGAGGACTGATGGCACCAGACTCAGTGACCCCTTCACCCTCACCGAGCCCATGATAATGCCCCAGGTATTGAGTAAGTCCATCACCTTTCTGATGGACATGGGGGCTACTTTCTCTGCTTTAACATCTCACTTGGATCCCAGGCTTCCCTTACTAATTTCCATCACAGGAGTGGACCAGACCCCCTCCTCTCTACCTAAGACCCCACCACTTCCCTGCTTTCTTGCAGAACAATTCTTCTCACAGTTTTCTGATCATGCCTGTCTGCCTGGTGCTTTTACTTGGCCATGATATTCTTAAGATTATGCTATAAACTTTTATCTAAGGATTTGTAAGTTGCTCATTGGGTATGGTTTAAAATCTGTATAATCTGCAGCAATATTTGGCTTTAAACTTATAACAAAAGGCTTATAATTAAAAATATGTACATGAATATATGTGCATATATGTATGTAAACTTGGCTTTAACTCTCTCTATATTTGTGTATGTAACTTGGATGAAACTCATTAGAATATATAGACAGATAAATATATTTACTAGGAAAATAAGTGGTTTTAAATAACAACCATATGGCTCTCTTTCATCTTGACCGGCAACCTCACCAGGATTTAAGTGATCACATGGCTTGCAACCTTGTGTGTGATTTCACCATCTTAGGATGACCACATGGTATAAACCAGCTGTTCTCCTAATGAGCTTCCTGTTTATTATTGTATCTCCCTTAGACTAAGAAAGCAACAAGAAGTCTCAAATATTTTAGATTGGTATGGATTTTTGTAAGATGATGATAGAAATTCAAGGTTCTATTTGATACAACATACTGTATGTGAGGATGAAATTTTAAGGTTATAAAGGTCTATTCAAATTAACAAAAACTAATTTAAGATATATATATATATATATATATATATATATGTGTGTGTGTGTGTGTGTGTGTGTGTGTGTATGTCTATATGCATATATATATATGTTTACTATTTATGTCTTTGCCAGTTGTTCAAAACTGAACCACTAGAAAATACAAATAAGTAGCAACATATGTTTAATGAATTAGGTATATTTAATAATTAAGATCTATAAATTCCTAAGATCTAATGAAGGTCACAATAATACCTGACTAGCTTTTTTGTCTTTTAAGCTTTAGCTGTTTGGATAAATTAAGCTGTACAGAAAACTACAAGGGCCTGTAATGGCACAATACAGCAGGATCAGTAAAGTTGCCAGACTTTCTACGGACTGTATCTATGATTAAATGTTTTATTTTGATACTAGAAGAGCTTCAGTTCAAAATCCTGATTTTTAAGGCTCAAATCTCTAACATGGCTAAACCTAAAGTCCTTGTCTTATGAAAGCTTCTAAGTTATTGTAAATTGTTAAGGGTAATTAAGAAGTGCAAGTTAATATTCAATAACCTTATGATTAAACCCTTTAATACGTTCAAAACTATATTTATAGTTCCACTAAGAACTGATGCAATTAGTTACAGGAATAGGCTTTATTTAGCCTCCTGTACATGTTTTCAAAGTTAAGCAAAAATAAGTAACTATAAACAAGCAAAGTTTGTCCATTTAGATATACTTTAGATAGACATGATCTGCAGAATATGGCATTTAAAATGTTTAATACAAACGCTTTTTTTTTTGTGGTAGACATGCCAGCTCCTGACAGCTTGCCTAACCTCCTCCCAAGAAGATGGGAACAGAAGAATCTCCCTATGAAGCTTGCTTTATGTGTAGAAAAGCTGGCCATTGGGCTTGTAGACTGCCCTCCCTTTGCCTTGACTGCTGACAGCACACTGTTCAAACTGTGGACAGGCAAGACACTGGAGAGTTGACTCACTCGCTTTGTCTAGATAAAAGTAGGACAGTCCTTCCAAAATTTCTGCTTCTCTGTCAGATCTTCTGGGCCTGGCAGTTGAAGACAGATGACCTGCCCAGCACAGAGTTACATTGCGTGACTGACTATCCAGGCAATTTTTAATAGACCCAGAAGTTGCTTGGTCTGCACTTCTGCTTACTCAGGTGGCATTTATCCTTCTCAGCTCTCTGATGGGTGTGAAGACTCGACTAATGAAAGATTTATCAATGTAACAGCAGAATCCAAGGTTTCAGATGCCTTCTCAGTCCTCTTCCCGTGTAAAAGTCAGGCTTCAAGCCTTATTCTCCTGAAGCTGCCAGGCTGGACACAGGCTACCTTGTTACCAGACTTTTAAAAACAGGTTTCAAAGTAACTTTTTACTGTTCCTTTATCCAAAGGAACTCATTTTACAGGGACTTCTCCCAGTGATCAACCACCTGTGTCTCATGGTGAATAACTGGATAGAAAAAAAAAGATGTGAAAATTAAGTAAGGTCTGAGGATGCAGCAGCTTAAGTTTCGAGGTTCTAAGAACATGTTTTAGGATCTAAGAAGGTGTTTTAAGGTTGGTAAATCCAAGTTATAAAGGTTGGAGGACATGGCAGCTTAAATGGTGATAAGAAAGTGATTTGAGGTATGTAAAAGGAATTAATAAATGTGTTAGATTCCCCCTCACTATGCTACTGTTGTATTAAGACTTCAAATTTCAGATCTTTAACACTGATAATGGAGTTCTGATAAGCTATTAGTCTAACTCTGGGAAAGGCTTCCACTGACCCATCCACCATTATCATAAACACAAGCTCAATATTTTCAATTTCTTTTTTTTTCTTTTTTTTTTTTTAATTTTAATGACGAAAACAAAAACACACCTAAAAGCGAAGCTTCTGGAAAAACCATTTGTTCTTCCCTGTCTTGTATCGCTCCTCAAACTTGACCTTGGCCTCCCGCCTGGCCTTGCGTTTCAAAGCTGGGTCCCTGAACACATCCTTGTTGACAACAGTCTTGTCCAAGGGGATATCCACAGAGTACCTTGTCGGCATGAGGTGGTTGTAGTTACAAACTTTCACAAAGGACTTGATCTTGGATCGCTTGGCGATTTTCTTCTTGTCCATGGCAGCTGTCACTTTTCAGGGATAGCGGTCAATCCCAGCCACCAGGGCATGGCTGTAAGGGCGGTCTGAGGTGCCATCATCAATGTTCTTCACGATGACGACTTTTCGTCCGGAGTAGCGACCAGCCAGGACCAGCACCACCTTCCCGGGTTTCATGAACTTGCCCATTTCGACAGCAAGAAGCAGGCACCCAGCAGAAAGGAGAGCAAGATTTTCAATTTCTTTAGGTTGTCTTCTAAGTATAGACTTAAAGGTGCTTCTCATTGTGCTAAATATATATATATATATACATCATTCTTCTGGATAGAGGCAATAAGCCCCTCTTTCATGGTCTGTAGTCACACTGAAAATCCCAATCAAGTGAGCTTTTGCCCCTTCTGCTCAGTGGAAGGCTTCTGTCTTCCTTCAGCTCACCTTAAAAAGTGTTCATGCTTTTAACCCAAAATCATTTTCTAAGCTTCTGCTATGTTACAGAGGTGTGAATTTATTGCTTTCTCTACAATGTGGGTTTCAGTACACAGTACACACAGTGGTACAATGCTGACATGTGTAGCAGAACTTTCTGGACCCACCAGCTGTTAAATAATTACATTGACACTTACTAATAATTATAAAATCTTAGGCTTTTAGCTTGGGCTACCTCCCAGATAGCCCATCTAACTTAATCTTATCATTGTAGCCCATGACCCGCCACCTGGCAAGTTGTTTTTTTTTTTTTTTTTTTTTTTTTTTTTTTTTCCCTCTCTCAGTCCAGTATGTCTTACCACCTCCATCTTCCATTGGTAAAATCCCCCATCTCTGCTTCTCCCAGCAACCGTCTCTCTGTCTGGAAGTCCCGCCCTCCCTTTCCTGCCTAGCTACTGGCCATCAGATCTTTATTAAGCCAGTCAACAGGTGAAGAAGGAAGAGTGTTTACAAAATACTGAGGCAGCTGATGAGCCATAAGAATAACAATATGGACTGGAGAGATGGCTCAGTGGTTAAGAGCACTGACTGCTCTTCCAGAGGTCCTGAGTTCAATTCCCAGCAACCACATTGTGGTTCATAACCATCTGTAATGGGAGCTGCTGCCCTCTTCTGGCATGCGAGCACACATGCAGGCAGAACACTGTATACATAACAAATAAATCTTAATAAAAATTAATAAAAAGGATAATACCAAAATCTGACCAGTACTCAGATCTCTGCTTGTACAGCAATCAATATTTGAATATACAGTCTTCACACAGTGCACCCCAACAAACATGTCTAAAACTTATCTCTTTTTGTAAAGTTAAAAGATTTTTCTAAGCTACAGGGAACTGAATTCACCTCTCCTGGGTCAAGTGGACTCCAGATGAGTACCCCTGTGAATCAACAGCCTGTTTCCCTAGCCTGTTCTTGAGGGTGTAATCTTTTCCCCTTTCCCTGATTTTGGGATTCTCCTCTCCTAACTGCCAAGACCATGGGCCTAAAAGTTTCAATTGCACACCTAAGGAAAAATTTCTCCTTAAGCTTCTTAACTTTATTTTCTGCAATATATATATATATATATATATATATATATATATATATATATATATATATTGTGGGGCAAATAGGCCATGGCACCAGACAGAAGAAGAACTGATAAGGTTGAGCAGGCTCAAACCCTGGGAAGATCTCAGAATTGAGAACAGCAGGCATGGAGCCAGCTCCCTGAAAAACTACCTGATCTGGAGCATGTGACTATGACACCCCCTGAGAGGACCATATCAGTCAAGTAGCATAAAACCCTGGAGTTCTCCATGCTAATTAGGTATCTTGTTAGGCCCCATGTGTTCAGCCAATAAGATTTCCTTCCTGGGCATTCATTCATTCCCATAAAAGATATTTAATCCCTGGTTCATCCTGAGTAGGTAGATACATTTATATCCACCATCAAATAAAACAGTTTGGAAAAGCAAGAATAGTCTCCTTAATCCAGGATCATGGGGGTGTGGGTGTGGGTACCTTTGTCATAAAAAGCTACCCCTAGATCTCATGGAGAAGGCCTTCTCTCTTCCAGCCCCTCCAAACTCTCTGCATTCACTTGGAACCAAACCAGATTTTGCTCCCTGTTGTCTGCTCAGCCATCCCCTTCCTGCCTGGCTTAGATGCTATAAGGAGAAGCATGGACCTGCAAACCCCTGTCCCAACTTCCAGCGGTACCCCAGAGGCACCTGGGTACAAAGGAAACTGGGAACCACAGCTTCCATCTCAGACTGCACTGTTTCTTACCCAGGGAAATACGGACTGGGACCCCGGTTACACAGACAGTGTTCTGCCTTCCCTGAGTGGCTTGCCGGTGGTGCTTGGGCACCCCAGTGGTGAGACAGACATGCAGTCCAGCTTATATCTGTTCCAGTGTCCTGTCAAGTCCAGGTGTTTCCTCAAAATCTTCATCCAGGATATCTCTAGGTGGTCCGGCCTTACAGACTGCTTCAGTTGGGCTTGGATAGGACTTTCATAGTCCCACAGAGCACCCCCAAGTGGAGCAGCCAGCTCTCCCATATCGAGTCACTCCACAAACTGAAGAACTCCACCCACACAACCAGGGCACATCTCAGTTCTACTCTTTCTGGCAGTCTTCACTCGTTACATGGCTAGCCCCGTTCATAGGGCCAGTGGTAATAATCTATTTTTGCCCCTAGCACCTTGCCTCCTCTGCTTCTTGCAGGATCGCATCTGCGAGGCCTCCAGAGTAGCCATCACCAGATGCTCCTGAACCCCTATATCCCTGTGCCCACAGCACCACCTACTCTTGACATTCCCCACCCCCACCCCCCACCTTGATATTCTGGCTTTGAGTCTGTGCTTCTATAACCAAAGTGGTTGGGATGTCAGGCCAGAGATTTGGGGACAAAGAGATCTCCACCAGAAGGCTGAGCTTGCAGCTCTCAAAAACAGCCTGTGCAAAAATACTGGATAAAGCCAGCTCCTAGTTCCAGATTCCAAAGTGACCACCAGATATAAGACCACCCTATAGGGTCCTAAAATCTCACCGAATAAGACTATAACCTTAGTATCCTACCACCAAATCACTCCTCTCTCCCCTCCACTTTAAGAACCCCCTAGCCCAGCCCAGCCTTGAGACTTGACTGACCTGCTTGCTGTGAGATAGGTCAACTTGCCGAGAGAGCTACTCCAAATAAAACTGCTTTTATATTTATAATTCGGCTCAGTTGATTTACTGCATCGGTGGAGAAGCCACTCCCCACCCACACCACTGCAACGACAAAGCAAGATAGTATAATGGGCTACCAGCAACATTCTTTCTAGATTCATGGAAAATTTCATATGTGCCATGGGATTAAAGACTAAAGCTTATAAACAATTTATACATTTCCTCTCTCACTTCTGTCTTTTTTTTTTTGGAGACAGGTTTCTCCTGCTTGGTGTTAAAAGCCTGCCCAACTATCAAGGGCAATTGGGGTTGGTCTGGAGCTGCTAGGTTTTTAGATGTTAATTACTTGCCCCCAAGATCTGCTTATTGTCCAGCAAGCAGATTCTCATGCACACAAAATGATGTGTAAGCCTTGCCTTCCAACTTATCCCTGATTGGTTATTAACGTTGCTGACAGCCAGGAGTGGACAAGAAAGAAGCAGGCAAGGTGAAGGTTCCTAGGCTGGGGGTCGGAGAAGGACCACAAGGAGAGGAGAGCCAGGGGGTAGGAAGAGGAGTCACCATGGGGTAGTATGGATCATTATCATGTGACCATGAGGGCTAGCCTGATGAAGAAGGAGCAGTGCAAACAGAACAGATGCAAGTATTTATGGGGATTTTGGCAGGGAAGCAGACAAGATAGCTTAGAGGGCTGATATCCGCCCAGCTGTGGTGCTATAAAGTTTATTATAAATCCAAACGTTCTCTGTTTTTTATCTGGGAATTAAATGGTCCGAAGTGAAGTAGAAGCTCCTAGTGAATATTTAAAGGCAGCAAAGGGTACAGCAAACCCCCAGAATAATAACAACTACTACAAAGGCTAGTGAGGTCATAGATCTTGAGTTCTTGACCTAGCCTGAGCTACATAGTTCAAAGGGTGGCAGAAGGAAAACATAAAGAAAAAGAATAGTAAATGTACAGCCAAATTTAATAATGCAACAGTGATCTGTAAATCAGTCATGTGGGCCCTGGTAGGGTGACCACGTCCAGTGGACAGTCTCACATTCATTAGCAAATGGGCAGCATAAATTTGATTTGGTGGGTGATTAAAATTCAAAAGGACTCAAGTAATGGGGTACATGACTGGGAAGTAGTCCAGGCCAGCATGGTTGCATTAGAATTGATGGCTGTCTGCCTAGTTATCGTGCTTGCAACTTGTTAATAAATATAAAGTCTCTGTGACATTTATTTGGGAACAAGGGGGGGCATAGAAATACTTTTACAGTTAACCAACAAAACAAACAAGCAAACAACAACTACAAAGCCCCCCAAACAAACAAAAACAAAGAATAAAATTCAGATCAGCGGAACTACATGCATCCACTTTGTAGCTTTGACTCTGAGAAGGGTCGTTACCATGAATATCCTTGTACGTTTATTTTGGAGGATGTAAATGTGATGTAGTTAGAGACGGAACTGCTGCACTGATGAGGTAGAGGTCACAGAGAGTAGACATGTTCTACCATCCTGAATCTGGCAAGCAGCTCTCTGATATAATATAACGATTTAAATAGCACCGATGGATGAGAGATCTGTTGCTCCTCACTCTGTAACTTCAACACTCTTTGCCTTTTTAGGATCTGTTCTGGGGCTACCTAGTGGGATCTTCCCCTGTGTAATTTTGTACTTTCTTTATGACTAGTTGTGCCTATTAGATTTTGTCAACTTCACACGATCTAAAGTCCTCTGGTAAGAGGGGACCTGAGTTGAGAGGATGCCTCCATCAGATTGACCTGTGGACATGTCTGTGAAGGCATTTTCTTGGTTAATGGTTGATGAGGCAGGGTTCAGTTCATTGTAGGCAGCGCCACTTGCTGGGGAGATGGGCCCAGGCTTTGTCAAAAAGTGGGCTGAGCAATTCAGAGGAAATAAGCCAGTAAACAATGTCCTTCCATGGTTCCCATTCTGACGTCTTTTAATGACAGACCATGTTTGGAAATGTGTAAGCTAAATAAACCATTTTGTAGTGGTTTGAATGAGAATAGTCCCCATGGGATCATATGTTTGAATACTTGGTCCTCAGTTGGTGGAACTATTTGGGAAGGATTTAGAGGTGTGGGCTTGTTGGAGGAGGTGTGTCACTGGGGTGCATTTTGAGCTCTCTCTCTCTCTCTCTCTCTCTCTCTCTCTCTCTCTCTAATGATTGTGCCTCAAGATGTAAGTTATCAGATACTGCTTCAGCACCACGCCTGCCTGCTCCCCACCATGATGGTCATGACTCAGCCTCTGAAACTGTGAACCCTTATAAGCTCTTCATTCTGTGAGTTGCCTTGGGCATAGTGTCTCTTTGCACTTTATAGCAATAAAGAAGTAACTAAGGCACACTTCCTCCCCATGTTGCGTTTGGTGGGTGCTTCATCACAGCAACAGAATGGAAATTGGGAACAGAGAGGAGAATCTTTCGGTGGTGGACTGGACTTTTTTTTTTTTTTTTTTTTTTTTTTTTTTTTTTTTTTTTTTTTTCGATTATGGAAGCATTTTGTAGCTTTGGGTCAGGAAAGCCACTCAATGAGTTGCTATGGAAGTTCGGAAAATAGGAATATTGAGAAAAGGTACAAGTGCTGACAGCCATACTATTCTAAATATGCCCCATCTTGTCTGATCTCTGAAGCTAAGCAGGGTCGGGACTGGCTGGTACTTGGATGGAAAAAGGTACAGGCAATGGAGACATGACTTCTGAAGCTTCAGAGAGAAGCAGAGACTATCTGGCGTATTTTTGAGTAATACATTAGAATTAATAATTTGTGGAAGAAAAAACCCTGTGCATTCCTGGGATAGCCAATATTACTTAGCTGAGGGCTGAAGACTCAGCCGTGATGAATTAGACCACATCATTGAGGTGAAGCCTTTCAGGGAGGGTTTCTTCAGAGTCCACACATAGAAGCTGTGGTCCTGCTGTTGGCAGCCAAAACTTGGTACTGGGCAAGGGTTTCCCAGGTGGTGCTGGGTTTGAAGGAATAAGGGGGTCATGGAAGGCAGTTGAGGCCTGACATTGAATGGCAAGGTCAGAGTCTCCATGAAGATAGGCTGGAAGAGGCTACTGGGGAAGATACAGCCTCAATGTAGTGAGAACCCTGGATTAAAATTGTAATGAGGAAGACCTGAGGCTTGGCACCACGAGGCAGGGTCAGAGTCCCAGAAGAGAGGCCAGGAGGCTACTGGTGTGGGCAGAGCCTCAGTTTCAGTGAAGATGCCAGGATATTGGAGATGCCAGAACTGTGGGGCAACCATTAAGGACAGTAACAGCTCTGGAGTGATGCCGGCCCGAGCCTACAAGACACACTACGTGCTGCGGATGGCAGAGCTGGGGGCGGGTGGGTTTTGGCACCTTTTGGGGAAACTCAGATGGCTGCATCTTCACAGGTTTATTTCTGGCTCTTCTGTTTCCTCCCACTGGTCTGGATGTCTGTTCTTGTGCCAGTACCATGTCCTGATTCTGTGGCTCTGCGGTTGCTTTTCTTTTCAGTCTCGATTTAATGCATTTCCTTTCTGACCTTTATTATTTCTTGACAGCCACTGCTTTTGAGCTTGGGGAAAACATGGAAGTCCATTTTCTTTCCTTCCAGCCCCTGCTCCAGGAATGACAACACTGAGACTAATTATCTATTAATAAATGCCTAGGCCATAAGCTTTGGCTTTTTCTCTGACTTGCTCTTAACATATTATCCCTTTTATTCTAACCTGGGTTCAGCTACCTGCGGGTTAGTAACCTTTCATTCAGTCCCAGTCTGCTTCCTCCTCAGCATCTGGCTGGTGAATCTCCCCTTTATTCTATCTTGAGTTCAGCTGCCTGCAGGTTTCCTCTGCGTTCCCAGAGGAATCTCCGGAGCCTTTCATTGTTTCTCAGAATTCTCTCTATCCCTGCTGAACGTTCTACCTCCTATTCTCTGCCTCAATTCATTGGCCATAAGTTTTTTTTTTTTTTTTTTTTTTTTTTTTTTTTTTTTTGTTTGTTTGTTTGTTTTGTTTTTCGAGACAGGGTTTCTCTGTGTAGCCCTGGCTGTTCCTGGAACTCACTCTGTAGACCAGGCTGGCCTCGAACTCAGAAATCTGCCTGCCTCTGCCTCCCAAGTGCTGGGATTAAAGCCGTTTGCCACCACCGCCCGGCGGCCATAAGGTTTTTTATTGACAGGTGATGCTTATAAAAAAAATTCTCTTTACTGTTTGGCTTGTCATTATCCGTCTAATATCCTTGAGGTTATTTATTTAAGATTTTTCAGATTTCTTTGAAAGCAGACACTGATGAATATGACTTGTTAGAACTGCCTTAGCTGTGTTTCTACGAGTCTCCAAAATGATGCTTTAATTTTAACTTGACTGTTAGACATTTTAACTTTCTTACCTGATCTTCACAGCGACTCACTGCATAAACTCTGGTAGCTACAAATTTCCCTTTAGAAGTGCCTTAGCTGTTTTGCAAAGGTAAAGTTGTGTTCTCATTTTCATTGTGTTCTACGGATGCTCTCCCCCTTATTTCTCCACTCAAGAATGTATCACAGGCTTTGAGCATAACTCCTGGCCTCTGGTTTCACTGTACTGTGATCTGACAGTATACAAAAAATTATTTTAATTACCTTTTATTTATTAAGATTTGCTTTGTGACCTATAATATAACCTACTTTAGATAATTCTGTAGAAAATACATTTGACTGGGTTGAATATCCCAGATATCTGTTAAGTCTATTTGATCTCCAGTTTTGTTGTTGTTATTGTTTTGTTTTTTTGGTTTTTCGAGACAGGATTTCTCTGTATAGCCCGGGCTGTACTGGAGCTAACTCTCTAGACCAGGCTGGCCTCGAACTCAGAAATCTGCCTGCCTCTGCATCCCAAGTGCTGGGATTAAAGGCGTGCGCCACCCCTGCCTGGCCAGTATATTTTAACTCTGTAGTTTTTTTTTTTTTTTTTTTTTGTTTTTTTGTTTTTTTTTTTTTTTGACTTTTGAGTGTATCTGAGAGTGGGGCATACAATCACGCCCTACCACCCTGTCTGGACCTATTTTACTTAGGTTGTCCTCTTATTGTCTGTTATTTGAAATTGGGTGTCTCAGTATTTTGTGCGTACGTATTTACAATTGTAATGTCTTCATGATTTGTTCTCTTTATTAATATGTAGAGGCCCTCTTTATCTCTTTGGTCTGAAGTCTCGTTGGTCAGATATCCAATATCCTCTGTGCCATCTCCACTGTGGTAGAAAGCATCTTAAACTATGATTCAAAACACAGCTTTCCTTCCCTACAGTCATGCATCTTGTCAAATCAATAAAGTATCTAATAATTAATGTATTTCTCTCATGAAATCAATCCTTCCCTGTGTTCTCCATAATAGAGCTTCCCCTTTCTTTCTTTGTTTCTTTTCTTTTCTTTCTTTTTTTTTTTTTTTTTTTTTTTTTTTTTTTTTTGTTTTTTTTGTTTTTTTTGTTTTTTTTTTTTTTAGAAAAAGGGTTTCTCTGTGTAGTCCTGGCTGTCCCGGAACTCACTCTGTAGACCAGGCTGTAGACTCACTCTGTAGAAAGGCTTCCCCTTTCTTTCATGAGCATTCTTTCAAGTCTATCTGGGAGTGCAGGGTTGTAAATCTTCCATATTTGTAAAATCCCAGTCTAAGGTAGATTTTTTTTATGGCAACAGAAAATAGGCAAATACACAACACCACAACACTTAATTCCTTTATTTTGTACTCATATTAACAAGCACTTAATTTTAGGTTTCAGGATGGGCCGAGAAGGAAACAGAGGCCAGCTATCCTCCACTGAAACTGTATCACATGTGTCTTCTCAGGTTTGTCTAGAGAGAGCAGAGATAAGAACAGATGTAAACCGTGCTGGGGACATGGCTCTGGGTTACCTGGTCACCATGCTCTGGATCCTACTATGTGCTGTCTTTCCATGAACACTGAGATGTGCTGTCAGCAGATTAAGGGCTACCAGTACGTGATTCTGTCAGTGTTAAGTCAGAAATTACAATTTCAGAATCCCTTTATAGTTTAAGGTATAGTGTGAAATGCTTCATTGCTATAAGACATGAAAAGAGGCCACCAAAAATAAGTATAAGAAACATTCAGTAGCAGCTGAGGAGCTTAGAGATTTTCTTATACAGAGGTGGCTTACAGGAATAGATAATGCCCACCCATACAATGAATGATGCTTTTTTCTGAGGAAGGGGGGCAATCTCTGGATAATCCTAATTAATTTAGATGCTCTGATTGCCATGCTGTCTAGAGATACAGACAGATAGATCACAGTGACCTACAAGGTAAGTGACTCCACACAAGGATTCCAGAAGGAGCGTGGCGAATAGCGTTTTGGGGGGCTGCTCACCTAATCTACAGTCTCCCATGCTTCCACACAGCGCATCTGGCAGTAGTAGAAGCAACACTTTAGGAGATCCTTGCAGCCTTTATCACGTCTGCATTTGGGTATAAGGACAAAGGGGCAGGAAAGACGAAACTCCGGGCAATACCCAGGTTTGGACAAAACTGCAGAAGAATATCACAAGGTGAGTCTCAGGGCCCGACCAACTGTGAACCTCCGCTTTGAGCACCAAGTACCAAGTGGTTCCTTGGACTTCTCAGAGGGAAGGTTTCCCTGCCCACGCCACCCCAGGAGCACTGTGCCTCACCCTTCCTCTTTAGTTCAGGCTGAACCATGTTACAGCAAAGAAGAATGGTCACCGTGAGCAGAGAAAAGCTAAGCAGCTTCATCTCCAGAGAAAACTGTGCAGGTGAGCGTGGAGGCCAGGTGTGGTTATGTCAGCTTCATGGGAGATCCGCCTTCAGAAGGACCTATGGGTCACAGAGAAGGACAGCAGAATTAACAGCTGGATGCAATGTTCTAGGACCTAAGTGGGCTGTCCTTTACTGAGGGAGCCACAGGGTTGGCCTTTTCTTCTTGTTTGCTTCATTCAGGACACTAGGAATCAGTAAGAGTAGATGACTTTTTCCCAGACTGTGCATCAAGACTGTCCAACCCTTGGAACGATGGCTCTGTGGTTAAGAGCACTGGCTGCTGTTTCGGAGGTGCTGAGTTCAATTCCCAGTAACCACACGGTGGCTCACAACCATCTACAATGAAATCTGATGCCCTCTTTTGGTATGCAGATATATGTGCTGATAGAACCCTCACATTTTAAAAACAAAACAAAACCAAAAACATAAATAAATAAATCCTAAAAAGTCTGGCTAACCTTCTCTTCTTACTGGACATGCAGAGAAGCCAGGACCCCACTCCTCTCCACAGCCCTCATCTAGGGTGCATTCAAAAGTTGACTTCCCATCATCAGCATTTAAACAGTAACCATGACATCACAGAAACTAGGGAGAATGGCCTTCTTTCAATACACTATTTAGACTTTTTAAAAAATGTCTTATTTACAAGGAACATGATTCTTAACTAATATTTTATTTCTTAATTTCATTTTTAATGTCTTTATTTATATGTAAAACTTCAGTTGTTAATGAAGTTACAAAAAAATCTAACTTGAGGTCATTCTGGACCCGGGGATATAAAGACAATGTTTGGGTTCTTTCTGCATGCCTGTGAAACTGTGAGGTGTTTGTTATTTTTTTTTTTTAAATTGGGAATCTACTCATGTAGACAATGACCAAAATATAGCTTTTAAAAACAACAACCAACAGACAAAAACAAAAACCCAATAAATAAATAAATAAATAAATAAATAAATACCCAGCTTTGTACCTGCGTCCAGGAGACTTGGAACCTAATGTGGAAGCAAAACCTAATCTTTTTAAAAGTATTTATTTTTATTTCTAATTTCATGGAATATGTGTGTCTATGTGAGTCCAGATGAACCATGGAGGTGGGAAGAGAGCGATGCATCCCCACACCCACCCCGGGAGCTAAGGTCATAGGCAGCTGTAAGCTTCCCTTCCTGTGTGCCTGGGATCAAGTTCAGGTCCTCTGCCAGAACAGCACGGACTCTTAACTACTGAGCTATCAGCTGACTATACATCTTTTAGCTGCAATTTGTCCTGCCAGGTTTTTCATCTCTGGGTCGCCTTGACATAGGTGACTTGTAGACTTCATTTTAAAGAAAATTTCTTTTTAATTGGTTTTACTTGCCAAAAATCTTAAATCCACTTTTCCTTTCGATGCCACTCTGGCCCAGAAGACTTAGTTTTCAAAAGTTTGTCATTCACAGCAATTTTAGGATGTTCAAATATGGAAAAATAAAAGATGTCCCTTGAAAGGGAACTATGTGGTCATTTTGCTTTAAATTTAAAGTAAAAAATTCTATACAAAAAGGGATCCAGTGGATTTCGTCATACTTAAAAATAGTGACAGACTGTGAGCAAATAGGTTTCCCCACCCCTCAAAAACATGTGGTTGGTTGAAACATTGAAATTAAGTCAATGGAATGTTTCTTGTTCATAGAGAAGTTAGGAAAGTATGATTATTTCCATATGAACTATAGAATATGTGAAGTATCTGTGATAACACAGGTAAGTAATTCAAGGATTATAGATTGATAATTTCTACAGTGACCCTACGATGCAGAACGAAACTTGAGGATTAGAAATTTGGAAGTCATTCTCTCATCAGAACTCTGAAAATCCTGACAGCACACTGGGGAAAAAAAACCCCAAACCATAAATCAAATAAACACCATTTTGGAAGTGGGAAAATAAACTAATATTTTGTAAAGACACATGAAGCAAACTGGAATGTGTGACTCTCACTAACAAAAGGAAGCCCCGGAGCCATATGCTTGTTATTTTTCTAGCCATGATCGCCCTTAAAGCTTGGGCAGTAAGAGGACTCAGAAGGAAAGGAGGCTTGTGGTCAAACCTTATGATTTGAAAAGGAAGCCCCGGAGCACACATTGTAGAAGGAGAGAATTGACTCCCACGGTTGTCCCCTGACTCCCACAGCTTTGTCTATGTCCTGTCCCCTTGACTGTAAGCCAAGAACTGAGAGCAGCAGCTGCCTCTGTAGTAACTATGGAGACCAGGAACCTGCAGCCTCTCCAGGGGAGGATTTTCTCCTAGGTGTGGTCACTATTTTAACTACACAGCAGCTCCATCAGAGCCTGCATTCAGATCCTTTGACTCAGTTGTGGGGTCTTGTGAAGGGAACACTATTGCAAGAACACACCTTTTACCCCACAGGTATTTCAGGCAGTGAGCCCAGATGGAGCCACAAAGGTAAAGGAGAGAGTGACATGCTTTGGAGTTATATTTGCCATGTGTGTGCACGTTAACCATTTGCTGGGACTTGCGTGTCACGCACCTACATGCATGCTGAGGATAGACCGGGTGCTAGCTCACTCATGACTGAACCTAGCTGCTCTACAGCAAGATCATGGTATAAGGCTTGAGAATACGAGTGAGTAAACATCATAGCTGGATGTATAGGTAGGCACTTTCTACACAGGACTAGATAGCTCAGGGAGTTACAGCAAGTGTTGGCAGATAGGAGGAGTGGGAGCAGTTCACTGGCAAACAGGACAGCCTACAGAATGGGAGGAAAGCTTTGTCAGCCACACCTCTGTCAGAGGATAATACCCAGAACATAAAAATACATAGAATAAATTAAACGTAAAAAAAAAAAAAATCCAGGCTGGGCATGGTGGTGTACACCTTTAATCTCAACACTGAGGAGGCTAAGGCAGGAGGGTCTCTCTGAATTCCAGGTCCATCTGGTCTACATAGTGAGCTCTAAGCCAGCCAGAGCTACATGGCAAGACCCTATCTCAAAACCAAAAAACAAATGAGCAAACAAACAAACAAACAAAACCACAAAACAAGCAACAAAACCTCCAGAAAAACTGCCCATTCAGCTGTTGTCAAAAGAAGCCCAAATCGCCAATCAATGTATGAAAAACGTTCAACATCTTTAACTACTGAAGAACATACAGATCAAAATGATGCCGCGATTTCGTCTCAGTGCCGTAAGAACGATTCTCAAAACAACAGGGACTAGGAAATGCTGGTGCCTGGTGAGGCGACGCTCTTTTCACTGCTGGTGGGAATGGGTGCATGCTTCCTCAAAAGCTAAAAGAGTGGAACTACCTTACAGTCCAGCCACACAGCTCCTTGCGGTCCGGGCTAAGCAATCTTAGTCGGCATACCACAGACACCTGCACTCTGTTCATTGAGGAACTATTCGGAATAGCTGAAATATAGAGTCAGCCTGGGGAATCTGTGGGCAGGCTGTGGCAGGATTGCTCAATAGGCTTTTATTCACGCTTTAAAAAGGAACGGGATTATGCCATTTGCAGAGAATTTAGGTCGAATGGGAAGACAGGAGGATTATGGGACATGGAAAGAAAAAACACACCTCACTTCAGTCCATTTGAAGCCTGTTATCAGCTGACGATCACGAGTACTAACATGATGATGAACAACATTTCTGGGAAGGTTGCCAGCCCCGAGGCTATGAGGCTCTCATACAAATATATTTTCTGTTAAAACAGTAATGAACCATGCAAAAGGCCCATGCCGGTGTGACCTATTCGGCGTCACGCCTTTCGTGAAAAATTTCTGGGTTCCTTACAAGATTGTTAAGTTTGCTTGCAATGAAGCTATCCTAATGTCCACCATCTCTGTGAAATAAAAGTTCTTCTTTTGCATTTGTAATCCTGTCAGTTAGCTCAGCGACCACCCTGTGATTTCATGGAACCCCTTGGAAGGCCATGACTTCAGAACCTACAGAGTTGTGCATATGGTTGTTGTAAAGATTCTTGAGGAGCCCCGCCTGTACCTCTGGGCATGTCTTTCTTTCTGAGTGATGGTTTTTTTTTTTTTTTTTCTCTTAACTCTTAAAAATTAAGGTCGAAAAATATCTTTGAAATTTTTATCTTGTTTTCTGTATAGGTGCTTGATCCTGGGTGTATGTATGCACAACATGGACCTGCAGTGCTCAAGGAAAACAAGCGAGGCATTAAATCCCCTAGAACTGAAGTAACAGATGGTTGCGAGCCACCATGTTGGAGCTAGGAAGCAAGCCTGGGTCCTCTGCAAGAATAGTAAGGCCCTTAACCTCTGACGTATCTCTCCAGTCCCTTGGGGGGGAGGGGCACTTTTAATAAACTCTGTGTTTCATACCAGATCATCCTGAAATTTGGTTCTGTGGCAAGGCCAAAGGTTCAGTTTCACCTGACTTAAGATCTCTCAAAGACTGAAGATCTCCTCAGCCAGCGGAGGTGACAACGTAGAGCTGTGTCCACGTCCCTGCTGCTGCCGCTACCAGGAACCGTGTAGACCTGCGGAACTCAATCCAGACTCAAAAAGACAAATACTATCTTTCTTTCTTTCTTTCTTTCTTTCTTTCTTTCTTTCTTTCTTTTTTTTTCTCAACAGTGTCAGGAGGAGACTTTATCAAACAGAAGAAAAGAATATGTGAACTCCGAGACAGGTCACGTGGAATCAAGGCTCTAAAAATATACACAACATAAAAGCGGGTGTAGGGTGAGACGGAACCAGTGACGACCGCATAAGGTCTGGTAGTGAGGGATGCCTCTGAGAAAAGCACAGTAATGTACGTGCATGGGAAGACAAAATGAAACCTGAGAATCCATCATGGAGGTAGGAGGGACAGTCTGGCATTTCCTGTATACCTTTCCCCTACTCTCATTAGCGTAACATGCGTAGATAACAACTGGAAATGAAGGGGCCATATTTAAATAACTCCGTCTAAGACCCCAGCACTGGATGCACAGCCAGCACTATCTCTGCACACCTTCACACACCTGTCTCCTGACTGATACACACAACACATCTACATTAGTGCTCGATGAATTCCTGGAATCCCTGCCCAAGTACAAGCGTGTGTCACAGCTGGGTGATGGCAGCTTTGTTTCTGAAAAGCCTCAGGAGCAGAAAGGTCTCAGGAACTTGGAGATTTTGCATTTCTCTAGATCAGTGTCAATCTGGAGAGCCACACAATTCCAGTAAGCTGCTAAGCCAAATTCAAAGCTCATGGGATCCCTTCTCTTTGCCCCCACAGAGTGTGCTGCCCATTTCATGGCCTTGAGTGTCCCCAGGACCACAGTGGCAATAGTAGTCACAAACCTAGGGATCATTGCTCACAGTCTGCAGTGAACTGTTGAGGAAACTTCCTACAGAAAGACATTCTCAGATACTACCAGAATGCAAGGACTGGAATCAATTCAAGGCGTGGATGCAAGATAAAGATGAGTAACAATCAGGAAAACATGGTGTTGCCCACTGGAGAAGTAAAATGCCAGAGACTGGCCGTAAATGTATGGACAGTACTAACTCCATGATAACTGAAAATATCTTTTGATTTGGAAGAGGCAAAATGAACTTTGAAAAAAAATGAAGAACAATAATTCCAAATTTGATTGAAGAAATGTATCAAAGAGATTCATGACTAACAATTCATACAGAATCGCCGAAGATGCAAACAGTCACGTGAAGTGATGTGTGTGCTACCGTGAGCATCGTTAGGTCTGAATAAAAGAGTCTCGGAGCTCACAGACAGACTGCTTGGAAATGCAGTCACTGTGGACGAAACAGCAGAAAGGAGAGGAGCTCTGTCCTGGACAACATGGAAAGGGCAAAGCTTTGTGTCAGTGATATCAAAAGAGAATAGAGAAAATCATTTAGGTTTTAAGTCTTTCAAGGAAACAATCCCAGGAAACATTGCAAACCCAAGGAAAGTTATAAATACCCAGATTCAGGAGATCAAATTTCTTCAATTAGGGTCAATCTTACACCATGACCTACTCTGATCAAAGTTCCAATGATCAAAGTCAAAGAGAGTACCCAAACGCAGTGAGAGAAAATAACATACAAGGAGACTCCAGAGAGAGTGGCAGGAGACGTCCTAGAGACGTTGTTAGAGACAGGATGAGATACTTAATGTTTCCAAAGGGACAAACTCGCAAATCAAAAATACTCACCCAACAGAACTGTCCTCGATAAGCGAAAGAAAGATAAAACTGGTATGAAAATAAAAACGGAGGGAGGTTGTCTCCACAAAACCTGTTTTTCAAGGAGGGCTAAAAGGGGTTCATGAAGCTGAACAAAAAGGAAGTTAATCAGTAATCAAAATTTGTAGCCGCCTGCAGCTACGGGTAACCCGGTTTACCTGAGAGGAAACCTGGGAATAAACGGGAATGGAGGGCGAGAGAAACGTGGGGCCAAGACAAAGTATTCTGATCAAGGCCCAAAGTTTAGAGTCTCTTCTGGGTTCAGCCCAGGGGCTGGGTAAGGAGATAGCAGTCCAGAAGGTGTCAAGGCTAGCTCAGCAGGCAGTCCATTCTTCTTAGCTAGGTAGCAGACTGCAAGGCGCCAAGGCTGGCAAGGCAATGCATCTCAGGTCCTACTGTTGCTTGGTCTATTGTGGTAAAAGACTCACAGGCCTGCTCAGGCCTGGAGGAAGGGCACAAAAATTACCCAGTGTTTAGATGAGACCAAGCTGAAAGATACCAACAGGAGAGAGCGGAGGTGGCATCAGATAAAACAGACAAACAGATAAACAGTTGGGTATCCATGATGACGTTACTAACTTGAAGAGCTTTGGCAATCCTTTGAGGAAGCATCCCCTGGCCCATCTGTGTATCACACTGGGGCATTGACCTCTTGTACCCTTGCACTAGGATTTACCCATGAAGAAGATGTAAGTTTTCAAAACATGTACATAGCATGATGTTGTCCAGAGAGACCCAGCCGAAGATGTAAATGAAGACCCCCAAACTCGGGAGACCCTTCCTCAAGTCTCAGGAAATCATGACTATCCCAAAACCATAAGAAACCATACCTGGATGCAATCAGCAGAGGTTTATTGGGGAATTGGCTAGCCAAGGTCAAAACTGCTTGTCCATGCAGGAACAGAATTTTGACAAAAGGCCAGCAAACTGAAGGGTTTCTTTTATAGGGAAAGGGAGGAATTTTCTCGTGGTTATACATAATTGGTTGCTTTACAAAGTTTGAACACCAACAGGTTGTAACACTGGAAAGACCGGGGGGGGGTATCCCAGAACAGTGGAACATTTCAGAGGAACCTACCCTAAACGATCATTACCAACTATTTCAGGTAAACTATTTTTCACTTCTTCTGGCTATAGCCCCACCTAGATGGCTTGCATCTTTCTCTGTGGTCAGGAATGTGTCTTCCTGCCTTGGGCTTTTCCCACTCATAGGTGGGGTCTATTCCCTGAGGCTTGAGGAATGTAATCCAGTAGGTGTCCTCTGATTCAGGGATAATGTCTTCCACCCGGTATGTGTCCTGGGGCAGTGAAGGTCTGAAATCTTATTTTCAGTTCTGCATTCTGGAACCTGCACCTTTTCTGCCCAGGTCTAAGGGCAAAGAAAAAGTCTACATATTTCATAAAATGGTCTTTATAATTTTTTACTCTACACAAACATCGGAGATGCAGGGGATCCAGTGAACTGCTGCATGAGATGTGGCACAGAGGGCAGGACCTGAGTAAAGAGTAAATTACATCTGAGTCATGTATAAAGTGCTCACAGCAAAAAATGTTACAATGTATCAATACATTTCTCTCAAGTTACCATGGAGGTGTCTCCAGGAGAGGCCACACAAGCCCGCCAAATAAGTTCAGTGTGTTCACAAAGATTGAAATCATAAAGGTGTTAGTAAGAAAAAGGGAGAGAAGAAAATACATAGAAAGAATTAACATAGGTTTAAATAGTAAATGCTCGCAAACACAAATAAAAAGAGAGAATGATTTGTGATTAGTGGAAGAGACTAGTAGCGTAGCTTTAAAGCCAAGGACAGCACGTGCCTATGAGATGGCCCACTGGTCAGAAGCACTTGCTGTGCAAACAGACGGCCTGAGTTTGATCTTCAAATCCCACGATGGAAGCATTGTCTACACACACACACACACACACACACACACACACACACAAACACACACACCACACAGACAGACACACACACACACACAGAGACACACAGAGACACACACAAACACACACACCACACAGACAGACAGACACACACACACAGAGACACACACACAAACACACACACCACACAGACAGACAGACAGACAGACACACACACACACAGACACACACACACCACATAGACAGACACACAGACACACACAAACACACACACCACACACAGACACACACACCACACATACAGACACACACCACACATAAAACATTGAACACAAACTAAGGAAAATAACTGAGCCTAAAGCTGGCAGTGGGGAGGAAATAAGGATGAGGAGATCCAAGAATAAAGAGAGATTACAGCTCGTTTTGTTTCTGCCTTTTCTAAGTCTACAGTGTCTTACCATTTTCTTACCCTGTTGTTCTGTATATAGCTTTATTAACGGCTTCCCTTGCAGCTAGTTGTGACCTTAAAGTCAAAGGTCCTTTCACCTTTTTCTTCTCTACCATTGGCTGATATAGAAATGCAGAGATCAGCATTCTCGAGTGTAAAGGTGAGGGCAGTGTCCTTCAGTATTAAAGGACAGGATTCTGGGTAGTCAAGGAGCATCAAGATGGAGAGGTCTTGACTTGTTGGACTACCTTGTTAGCTGGAGATGGTTCACACTCACTGCTTTCATAGGGAAAGAAGCTCACTAGAGATGCTGTAGTTTATGTAAGGATTTTTAAAAGTTATTAGTCAGTGAATTATCAATCAATCAATTATTGTGTACACATCTTGTACACAATAATTATATTAATCATTAAATAATTATGTGGGTGGCACAGATGCATGTACCATAGCATGCAAGTGTGTATGTGTGTGTGTGTGTGGGGGGGGTGTTCCAAGAACAAGTCTATGGAGCTGTTTCTCTCCTGACCCTGTTTACCTGGGAATTGAACTCAGGACATCAGGCTTGTATAGCATGGGCTTTGACCTGCTGAGCCATCTCACCAGCCCCAAAGTTATTTTTTTTTAAGTTACTATACACAGAGATGGGTTTCATTTTGGCATTTTGTTCTCATTCATTCCTCCCCCACCTGCGCTCCTCTAGCCTTCTTCCCTTGGTCCTTTCCTCTATCCAAGTTATTCTCTTTCTTGTGTCCGAATAGTCTTCCCTCTTCTTACACATCATGTTAATCCCATCGGCCCTTCTCCTCCTCTCTCCTCCCATTGTCCCTTCCTATGCTCATGTTCTATCTACACTCTGTATAATAAAGTCTAGGTCCCACCCGTGATAGAAAACAGGCAGTGATTCTCTGAGTCTTACTCTGTTTGGAACAGTTATCTCTAGGTCTACCCATTTCCCTGCAAATGTCTGAGAAACTTCTATTGTACATAAGTTCTTCATCTTCTGTTGATGGACATTTCTCAGCTGTTGTGTAACGCTAAGTGCAGTTACAAACATGAGTGTGGATGTACACATATGTGGAAGGCTGACTTACAGTCTTTCACATATGTACCCAGGAGAATGGCTGGGTCAAACAATGTCTCTGTTTGTAGTCTTTGAGGAAGCCCCACAGTGGCTTCCATGTGACTACATCAGTTTGTGCTCCCATCATCAGGGTGTGAAGATTCCCTGTCTCCACAGTCTCCTTGGCATTTATAGTGTTTTGTCTTTAAAATTTTAGTTATCTTACAGGAATGATGTGTGTCTTAGTTAGGGTTTCCATTGCTGTGGAGAGACACCATGACTAAGGCAACTACTATAAGAGACAACATTTAATTGGGGCTGGCTTGCAGGTTTCCGAGGTCAATCCATTATCATCATTGCAGGAAGCATGACAGCGTCCAGGCAGACTCGGTGCTGGAGAAGGGGCCAAGAGCTCTATATCAGGTTCCAAAGGCAAACAGGAAAAGACTGCTGTCTTCCAGGTAGCTAGGAGGAGGTTCTCAAAGCCCTCTACCACAGTGACACACTTCCTCCAACAAGGCCACACCTCCTAATCAAGACACTACCTGGGCCCAACATATTCAAACCATCACGAGGTGGAATCTCAATGTAGCTTTAATTTGCATTTCCCCAGTGGCTAAGGAAGTTGAACACTTCTTCAGATATATCTTCTTTTGATAACTTTATTTAGTTCACTGGAATATTTGATTTTTTGCAGTTTCTTATATATCTTCTAGGAACTAATCTCCCGTTAGATATATTGCTGGCAAAGATTCTTCCTTTTCTGTCTTTTCATTCTGTATACTTTACTCTCCTGTAAAGAAAGGATTTTAGAAACATTTCTTTTAGATTGTTTTACTTTATGTGTATGAGCGTCTTGCCTGTGTGTGTGCACCGTATGTATGACTAGTGACTTCAGAGGTCAGACCAGGGCTTCATTAGATCTCCTGCAACTGCAGTTATAGAAGGTTGTGAGCCACCTGGGAACTGAATCTGATTCGTTTAACTGTAAAACCAGCTCTCCAGCTCTCCATGCAGCAACTTTTGTAAATTCCAGGTAATCCCACTTGTTAGTTCTTATAATTGTTTCCTATTGGAGTTCTCTTCGAAGTTTTTGTCTATGCTCATATATTGAAATGTCTTTATTTTTCCTTTAGTGGTTTCAAAATTTTAGGTCTTGAATAAGATCTCTGATCCATTTTAAATAGATTTTCCTGGAGAGTGAGGGATACAGATCTAGTTTAATTCATTTATGAATGGATGTACATTTTTTCCACATCATTTGTCTTTTCCCCATGTACTTTGTTTGTTTTGGGCACAGTTGTTGATAATTAGAAGGCTGTAGCCATGAGGTTTATGTCTGAGTCTCAAATTGTCTATTGGCTTCTGGCAATTAACTCTCTCTTGCTACTCTGGGGTCAGAGCTGATGGCTCCTGGCAACTGACTGCTGATAGCAGCAGGGGATTGAAAAAGGAAATTAACTACTTAGGGCTTTTTACTCTTTACCTCAGGGGCCTTTTGCTGACAGCAAGAATCTCAGAGCTCATTAACTCTTCCTGAGCCAGAGAGAAAGGAAAAGAAGAAGAGAAAGTCACACACAAACAGCGGTGCATGTGTGCAGCACATATGCACATTTGTGCACATGCATGTGGATAGAAGTTGATGTTAGGAATTTTTTTCATTGCTCTGCCACCTTTCATTTTGAGACAGGATCTTTCATTGAACTTGGAAACTCATTAATTATGGTAGATGGCTGGCTAGTGAGCCCCAGGGGTCCCCATGTCTCTGCCTTCCCAGCAGGGGTGGAGGGGTGGGGGGGTTGTTACAGATCCTCCTGATTTGTGCAGCAAGCACCTCACCAGCTCTAGCCATTACCCGCCCCCTTATCCTCTTCTCTACCCCCAAAGCAGATTTCATCTTTGTATACATTTTCTTAAATAACAGGTGAGCCTGGTTTGAACACTTAAGTATGACTTTTTAAATGCTTTTCCTTTGCATTTCTAATGGGAACATCCATTTTGTAGCTGTCTTTTCTTCTTTTGTTTTGGCTATTTTGGTTCACATTGTATCAGTATGTTTTATTTTCAATACAGGTTGTGTTAAGTCGTTTTAAATAAAGGAAGTTAATTGCAGTGAACAGGAAGGTACAAACACATAGTATAGCCCCCAATGATTGAAAGATTTCAACAGGAAAGCTGTCTGTCCCCTGGTAGAGAAGTCGTTCCTCCCTCAGTGCTTCCAAGGTTTTTTTTTAATAATATATTTTGATTATATTGTTTCTTCTCCCTCAACTCCTCTCAGATCCTTTCCACTTTCCTGCCCACTTAACTTCATGTTCTCTCCTCTTCTCTCAAAACAGAACAAAACAGCAATAAACCCAAAACCAAAACCTGAAGACCAAAACAAAAAACAAAAAAAAAACAAAACAAAACAAAAAAAAAAAAAAAAAAAAACAAAAAAAAAGAAAATAAAACAAAAAAAATAAGATTTTAAAATATGCTAAAACAAACCAAACACGGACTAAAACCAACAGCAATAAAGTAGCAAAGGAACGAACAAAGGAGCAGTTACCATGAGTCCATTGTGTTGGCCATGAGCCCGGGCATAGGGCCTGCCTAGGATGTGGATGGCAGTGTGGCAGATACACCCAGTGTCACTGCACAGGAGAGGCCTGACTTTTCCTCTCCCAGTAGGCATCAGTTGAAAATAGTTTCTTGGACAGGGTGGGACTTTGTGTCTACCCCTGTTTCTCAGTACAGGAGTTTTGTCGGTTTGACCCTGTGCAGGTGCTGCTTCTGCTGCCACAGTATCTGTGAGTCCTCATGTGTATCTGGAAGATTCTGTCCCCTTAGAGCCATCTGTCACCTCTGGCTGTCATTGCCTCTTAGTGAGGCTACCGTGGGTACCACTGCTCTCACAGGTTTGTCATACTGCTCAAGGATGGAAAGAGAAAGACGCCAGGGAGCTGGCCAAGAAAAACGAAGTCACAGATCCTGGGGCAAGGCTGACAAGGAGCCCAGATCCAAGTCTGGATGTGCCCACACCCACGCGCAGGCCCCACAGCCCCACAGTGTTTGCCTGGAACGCATGTGTATTCTCATGTGCTTTAAATCATGTGTATACCCACTGCCACTTACTCGTGTGACAGGGGACTAATATCTGGAGACTTTGATAAGCAATGAAAACTAAGCATTGAAAATGAACCCATCAAAAGGTGATTAAATGATAGCTCTCAAAAGAAGAAACACAGATGACCAACTAATAATATACGGACACTTTTTTTTCTCAAAACACTTTATTTATCAATATTTGTATAAACATATATACTTATACATGTATACACATATACATACATATATAAACAATAATTAAATAATAAGATGCATTTTAAAAGTATGGGGGGTTGGGAAGAGTGGGAGGAAGGAAAGAAAGGGGAAAATTATGTAAATACAGTGCTCATATATGAAATTCTCAAAAAGGAATTCAGTTTTTAAAAATGTTCAACAGATTAACTAGCATTTTACAATATGAAAATAAATATGACCTATAATTATGTTGAAGGACATTTTAACTCACTACAAGCAAACTTTGAAGTTTAAAATGAAATCAATAAAAATTATTTTACCCAGCATACTAACAAAAACCACAATAACGTTTTATAATTCAAAGTATTTCTGAGAACAAGAAAATGGATTGTCAGAAGCTAAGTCAGCAGAGCCAGGGGGACACTGTATGTTCTTTCTTTCTTTCTTTCTTTCTTTCTTTCTTTCTTTCTTTCTTCCTTCCTTCCTTTCTTTCTTTCTTTCTTTCTTTCTTATCAAATCATAATTTTTACTTTTTAAAAAAGTAAAACATTTTTAAAAGTGGACATGTTTTAAAAGCAATGGTTCAGTATAACTTAAAATCATGGAAACGTTAACATAAATTAAGTTTCCCTCTCTCCACTGTCACAGTAGCTATTATGAAGAAAACAGCTGAGATGTCTTGCTAGTGTAGCTCCAAGGGAAGAGAATCCCTACCCATTGCTGGTAGGAGTGCAAACTGGTACAGCCCCTGTAGAGATTGGTATGAAGGGGCCTTAAAAAGCCAAAAGTTGAACTAATATATTTATCCAGATATGCAATGGCTGGACATATACATGAAGGAACCACAGCCATTCACACCACAGAGATGACCTGCACACCGCTATTACTGCTTCAGTATTCTTAATCACAGTAACTAAGGTATGGAAGAACCCCCAATGGCCCTCCATCAGATGAACAGATAAAGAAATTCAGGTACATATCCACAATGAGATTTTATTTGCATGTAAAGAATGAAGGTTTGTCTTTTGCTAGAAATAGATGGAAAATATAATATTAAGTGAAGCAAACTGGACCCAGGAAGACTTTAAATGTCTTGTTTCTGCCTGTCTTCTGTGCAAGGATCCTTGATATTACATCTCTCAGGGCCTGCTTTCTTTATGTACAGTTGTAAGGTTTATGCACATGTGAGTGGCTGCTTCTGTATGCATGCATGTGGAAGCCAGAGGACAATATCTGCCTCCCAACTAGCCTAGACTGGCATGCTATCGATCCTCAGGGATCTGTCTGCCTTCGTCTCCACAGCACTGCGGTTACAGGGAAGCACCATCATGCTTGATAGATTGATTGACATGAATGATGGGAGGCCATGCTTTGAGGCACTGCAACCCTCAAATAATCCTTTTCAGAAGAATACCAGTCTGTTGGGTTTGGTTGCCCATGCCTGTCATCCTAAGTACTAATGAGGGACAGGAGCAGCACAAGTTCAAGGCTAGCCTAGGCAATATGGTAAGACCCAATTTCACAAAAGTGGGTACTGTCAATCCATAAAATGGAAGGTCAAGCTGGTCCTGTAAGATTTTGTCTTTGATGGTTTTATTTATTTATTTATAGCTAATTTTTCACACAATATATTTTTATTATTTCTCTCTCCTCCAATTCCTCCCAGATTCTCCCCATCTTCCTACCCACCCAACTTTATGTTCTTTCTAAGGATTTTATTTGCAAATATTGTCATTGGCAATTAAGATTAAACATATGTTATTGGACAATGGCTAATTAATACTATAATCCAACCTTGGCTTCTGCTAACACACATATATGTACTCAAACAACACACACACACACACACACACACACACACACACCCTTCAAACATGACCACATCTGGAATCAACTAAAACTCAAGCAGCTGGGCATGCCTTTCGGGTTTTCATGATCAGATCATTTGTGGAGGGAAGACTCACGAATCTGGGCCACATCGTCTAGTTGCAACCCACACAAAAAGACATGGAAGAAAGAAACTTTTGATTTTTGTCTGCTTGCCCTCGCTCTTACTGGTGAGTCCATTTATCCTGCATCTGATGCATCCTTCACTGGCATTAGAATCCACTTCTTCAGTATTTCAACACAGACTGAAGATCAGCAGCTCTTTGGTAATCCTCTTGGACTCCAGCACCATATCAGGAGATAGCCATAGTTAGAGTATCACAGCCTAGAAGCCACCCTCCCTTTCCCTCCCATCATGTTCATTCTCTCGGGTCTGATAGAGAGCCCTGACTAATACACTGACCTCGAACTTGCTACCTGGTTGGAGTGAAGATGAATTTGAACTTCTGGTCAGCTTGCCTCTACCTCCTGAATGTTGGTATTGTACACTCGATGCTGCAACCCGAACCCTGGGCCTCCTTCATACCTGGTGAGCGTTTTATCAGCTAAGTAGTTGCAGCACCTGCTCTGGTTATTATTTTTTCTTCCCACATGTGAAAATTTGTTTATTTTATTCCCAAATTATCTACCTTTTAACATCCTACTCTCAAAACTAAAAATATTATTTACTATCATCTAAATAGTCTATGGTAATTATGATGCTTTGATTCATGGCAAAATTATTTTCCATTTACAGATTGTAAAAATATGTAAGCAATGCACTTTCAGAGTAAAATTATGGGACAAATACAGGATAGGTATGTACGTTCTAAAGGGGGAGAATACAAGGAAATATGAATCCATGTTCCCCAAACTTTCAAATTAAGAATGTCCAATTCTATTCTGTTTTATTATTTTGTTTTATTTGAGATGTGATTTAATATTTCCACATGCATATTAGGTAATATAAGATGTTTTAAAAATCAAACCTTCCCCTCATTCCCTTCAGTTCTTCTGCTGTTTCCAATAGCACTTTTCTTTCCCGACTTCATGTTCTTTCTCCCCAGTCTCCCCTCTCCCACTAAGTCCTTTTAGTGCTCCTGATATGTGCTTGGGTGTGAGACCACCTACTGTGTGCTCGGGTGTGGACTACCTACTGGAGCAAAGGTAGTATCTCATGTCCTTTCCCCCATGCCTGTCCAGGCCAGCTGGACAATCAAGTGGAAGCCTTAGACCCTATGGAGAGGACTGAGATGCTTGAGAAAATAAAAAGGCACAGCAAGTCAAGAAGTCTGATCAAGCTGGCAAAGATTTTATTGTTCACACAGGTGAACATATACTCTGAAAACAGGATATGGGGAGGGGTAGGAAAGGAAAGAGGGCTTTGCAGGTGGAGGAAGCGAGCTGCAGCTGTGGTGTCTAACTAAGTTATTCTCACAAAGCCTTGCCGTTACCAGGGGTTCTAAAAACATCTATCTAGCAGGATGTTGGCTAAATCTAAAGGTCAGGAGGAAGGGTTACTAAGGTGGGTTGCTATGAGGCCTTGTTTGAAGCTCTGAGAACTGACAAGTGAATCATGGAAGGTAAGCAGAAAGAAGAATAGTAGATAGGAGAGCCAAGGGTGAGTGTTTGCCAAGAGTAAGGCCTTGACATGGCTTCCCATGCCTACCCTCCCCCCCAAATACACAGGTGATTTTTCCTCCCAGTCATAGTCACTGTTCTATTGTTGTGAAGAGACATCATACCCAAGGCAAGAAGGAGGGAATGGGGGAGGAGCTGTGTGAGGGAGGGACTTGGAGGAGAGGGGGCTTGGATAGGGATGTTAAAATGAATGAATAAATTAAATAAATAAATGGAGAAAAGGAAGCATTTAAATGTGGGCTCGCTTACAGTTTCAAAGTGTTAGTCCATTATCATCATGGCTGGAAGCAGACAGGCATGGTGTTGGAGCCGTAGCTGAGAGCTTTATATCTTGATCATAAGCAGCAGGCACAGAGAGATACTAGACTGTCAAAGTCCATCCCCAGTGACTCACTTCCTCCAACAAGGCCACACTGCCTAATCTTTCCAAACATGGGGACTAAGCATACAAATAGGTGAGCCTATGCAGGGGGTTGGGGGCAGGGGGAGGGGCAGTCTCATTCTAACCACTGCAGCCATCAATTGCTCCTCAGTTGAGAGGAAACCCTTCAAGAGACCCTATGCTAAGGTGTGGGCATCTTTTGGTTTTGCATAAGCCTTGTGCATGCAGTCTAACATGCTCTGAATTCATGTATGCAACGGTGCTGTCATTCTGGTAGACACTGTCTTATTCAGACATCTGCTCCCTCTGGCTCTTATAATCTTCCTGCCTCCTGTCCCACAGTGACCACTAAAGACTTCGCTCTTTTATTCTCTCCATGTAACCAGATGTAGATCTCTTTAGTAATCACCATCTATTGAAGGAAGAAGTCTCTCAGGTGAGAGTGGAGAGATGAACAAACTTATGGATATAAAGATAAGAATCTTGGGAATTTATTACTTATTAGTAGCTTATTACTGGGCCCATCTATCAGAATAATAGTAGTAGGCTCTTCCCTATGGCCTATGACCTAGCCAGCTACTGCTTTTGGGTGCAGTTAATGGTAGCAGGCATTGGTTCCATCTTGTGGAAAGCGGTTGGTTGATCACTCCCATAATATCGATTCCGCTATGTCTCTAGTGAACATATATCACCAGGCCAGCTTTGTTATTCTAAATCACAGGCTTCACAGATGCGTAACAGTGTTTGTTGGTATCAGGCTTGGAACCCAGTGACATCACATCTTGGCGACCCCCACATCATTGCCAAGGCAACCACCATACACTCCCAGAATTCGCTTGGCTACCTCCCACTCTTACCCGCAAGAGGCTATATAAACAGGCATATAAAACAGGCAGAATCCCCTGACCTCACTTTCTTCTTTCTCTTCTTCCTCTTCTTCTCCCCCTACCATCTTTGCCCTATCTCCGGAATAAACCCCACTTGGAACCACAGCCGCTGGCTGCTGTGACCGTGCAGGACTGAGACCACATAGACTGCGTCCTCTGCTACCTGCTGTCACTGAATGCATGGATTTCCACCACTGCCACAGACCTACTCCACCCGCTGCTGCAAGGCTCACAGAACTTCCACCATGTGAGCTGTGCCACTGCGGTCCCCACGTGGTGCTCTGCCAAGTGGGCTAGGCAGCCGGACAGGCCCCACACAGACCTCACATATTGATTGGTAAGGAGCTTCCAATTGGTGGGAGGGACCCTAAATGCTCAGATAGCGCCTGGCCAGCCTTTCCTGGGCTGAGGGGTTGGCATTTCAATGCCCCAGTTCATATGACTGGCCTCCTGGCTGACCTATGATTTAGGACTTAGGCCGTTGGGTGACTTCCCTCCTCAAAAGCAGTTCATAAATCCCCCAAGCTCTTGCAGCAGCTGATAAACCCCTGGTACCAGGTTGAGCTGCTTTCTGGTGATTTCCGAGAGACTGCTACCACCAGGGCCCCTAGGTATTCTCATGATCACCTGATATCTAGCCTGCCTGACTGATCCATTGCCGACTTTTCTCTCAGGACACCGATATGAATAGTTCGGTAACAGCCCTCCCCCATCACCCAATGGGAGCTAAATTGTCTTCGACTGTACCCCAAGACACTCCACTGGGTTGTCTCCTAAAAAACCCCAAATCTCAAAATTAATGCCTCAAAATCTCAAAATCAAAATTAATGCCTGATTTGAGGCCTTCCAAACTGACACACCTCTGCAACAAGGTCTGGATTCAGTACCCTCTAGATAATGGTTCAAAATGGCCACCTAATGGCACGCTAGGCCCAGTCATTTTAAAAGGTCTTCATACATACTGCCAACAGTCTGCTAAATGGAAAGTGGTTCCCTATATCCAAGCATTCATCTACCTTCGCTCTAATCCCCCCATGTGTTCTGCCTGTTCCTCACCCAGCTTCTCTTAGCCATGAAACCTACTCAACCACCATTAGAAGACACTACAACCTTAGATCCAGCTGATGATCTGCCTCCCTTTCATCTCAGACCTGTTTCCATGCTGCCTCAGTTTCTTCTCACCAGGATACCTCAGAACCTACTAGCCCAAACTCTCCAGACCCCTCCCCTCCTCTATGACAGCTGTAGGCCATTCTAATTGCTTCGTTGGCACCAACCTTTACCCCTCCTATCACACTTTCTAAGGCCACAGCCAAACCTCCAATTCCTTCTCCTCCAGGGACACCTGACCCAGCGTCCGTCCTTCCTCTAAGGGAAGTGGCAGGAGTTGACAGTCTGGTCAGAGTACATGTTCCTTTTCTCACTGAGTGAACTTCCTCAAATAGAGAGCAGACTGGGTTCCTATACCTCTGACTCCTCCACCTTCATTAAAGAGTTCCAGTACATCACTCCATCTTATAGCTTGACTTTCCATGATGTGCATATAATTCTCACCAACAATTTGCTTCCTGATGAGTGCAGGCAAGTTTGGGAAGAGGCAAAAACACTTGCAGATCAGATTCATCAGACAGATGGAACATATCCAATCAGATCTGAGGCAGTTCCTGACCAGGATCCTTGATGGAATTATAATTCCGCAGGTGGTATCTTAGCTAGAGATAGATTTATAACATGCCTTTTGGCAGGCCTAAGAAAGACAGTCTTAAAGCCAGTAAACTTTGAGACACTTCAGGAGGTTGTCCAGAACAAACAGGAAAACCCGTCTCAGTTTTTAGAACGCCTCACAAAGGCTTTATTGCAGGATACCAATCTGGACCCTGAAAACCCAGAAGGTAAGCAACTTCTGATGACCTACTTTTTTTCTCAGAGCTACCCTGACATAGGCAGTTGGAGAAGGGGCCCCTAACCCCACAGGCAGAAGTCTTGGCGCTGGCCTTCAAGGGGTACCATGAGAGAGATGAGAAAGCCTGAAAACAAAAATACCACATGCTGACAAAGGCTATCCGACCAACCTCAGCCACTACCCCAGATTCCTGGTCTTTGAAGGCTCAGGGACCACAAGGCCCCTGCTATAAATATGGTCAACAAGGTCACTGGGTGAGGGCTTGTCCCAGCCCCAGCAAGCTAAGGAGACCATGTCCTAGGTGTCATCAGAAGGGACATTGGGCTGTTGATTGCCCTCATGTCACACAGAACAGAGGGACATGGCTCCCAGAGCATCCTTCAACTGACCATCTAGGATTGGCTATGGAGGACTGACGGGGCCCGAGCTCTCTCGACCCGACCACACCCATCACTAGCAGGGAAACCCAGATAGCTATTATGGTATGTGGAAGACCCATCTCCTTCCTCTTGGACACTGGGGCTACTTACTTGGTCCTGATGGAGTTTTGGGGACCCACTTCACCTTCACGTTTTCCTATTGTCAGGGTAGGAGGACAACCTTACCTTCCTCACCAGACGCCCCCCCCCCACTTAGTTGCATTTTTAGGGGTGTACCTCTCACCCATTCCTTTTTAGTAGTGCCTACATATCCTGTCCCCTTATTGGGAAGGGATATTTTAGCCAAGTTGGGAGCCTCTATTTCCTTTGCTCCCCCAATTCGCCTAAACCCAAGCTCGCCAGCAGTTCCTCTGCTCCTTCTTCTAGCCAGTGAACCTACTAACACTAACATGTTATTTCCCTTACCAGCTTCTCAGGTGGACCCCTGAGTTTGGGATGTCCAGAACCCCTCTGTTGCTAAACATCATTCTCCTGTTGTCATCCAGTTACTGGACTCTACCAGGTACATCACCCAAGCTTAATACCCTCTCTCTTCAGAGCCTCAGGGGACTTAAGCCTATCATTTCTGACCTCTTAAGGAAAGAACTGCTTCACCCCACCTCTTCCCCTTTTAACACCCTTATACTAGCAGTTAAGAAACATAATGGTACCTATTGCCTGGTTCAAGACCTCAGATGCATTAATTCTGCAGTGGTTCCCCTCCATCCTGTTGTGGCTAACCCTTACACACTTCTTTCTACTATCCCCTCAGGGACTTCTCATTTTTCAGTCCTAGATCTCAAGGATGCATTTTTTTCTATCCCTCTAGACACCCAGTCACAGGACATATTTGCCCTTACTTGGACAGATCCTGACACCCACTTTTCTACCCAACTTACCTGGACTGTTCTACCTCAGGGATTCCGGGACAGCCCACACCTATTTGGCCAGGCCCTGGCTTCTGACCTGCTCTCTTTATCTCTCCCTAGATCTAAGATTGTACTTTATGTGGATTATGTCCTTCTCTGTAGCCCCTCTCTAGAGATTAGCCAAGCTGACACCTCTGCTCTTCTAAATTTCCTTTCCAGTCGGGGCTACAGGGTCTCACCTTCTGAAGTCCAACTGTCCACTCCTCAGGTCACCTATTTGGGACTAACAATTACCCCAACCCACAAGGCTATTACCCTAGATAGAAAGAATCTGATTCAGTCTCTAACTGTTCCTTCTACAAAGGAAGAAATTTTATCATTCTTAGGAATGGCTAGCTTTTTGCATTCCTAAGTTCCTTCCTTTTCCCTACTTTCTCGCCCCTTATATGAAGCAGCATTAGCCCTGCCCCCCCACGAATCTCTTCTCAAACCTGTTACCAAGCCCTTTCAAAGGCCCCAACAGACTCTCTTTAAGGCCCCAGCTTTATATCTCCCTGACTTGACTTGTCCTTTTTCCCTCTACCTAGCTGAAAAGGAGGGATTTGCCCTTGGAGTCTTAGGTCACCAACTGGGACTATCTTTTGCACCTGTAGCATACTTGTCAAAAAGACTAGATCTAACTATCCAGGGATGAGCACCTTGTATTCGTACCTTAGCAGCTGCTGAACTCCTTATTCGAGAGGCAAAGAAACTAACCTTGGGGTCACCTATAACTTTTCTCTCTTCTCACAACCTGTCTCAGCTCCTAACTTATAAAGGCTTACAGACTTTACCTCCCTCCAGGGTTCTTTCTCTTCAGATAGCTCTAATAGAAGACTCCACCCTCACCTTTCAATCATGCCCACTTCTTAATATTTTCAATCTTCTTCCTCGACCTAATACTAACTACTCCCTATCTCACTCCTGCACTGAAACTTTAGAACTATTACTTCATCCTTCACACATACAGGAGGGCACATTGCCTCAAGCCATCTATACCTGGTATACAGACGGAAGCTCCTTTTTACCTGAAGAGGCCAGGAAAGCTGGCTATGCCATAGTGTCAGACACCAAGATCGTGGAGGCACAGGCCCTTCCTGCTGATACCACCAACCAACAGGCTGAACTAATAGCCTTTACCCGTGCCTTCCAGCTGGCACAAGGACAATCCCTCAACATCCTCACAGATTCCAAATATGCTTTCCATATCCTCCTGTCCCACACTGCTATCTAGAAGGAGCACAGGTTACTAACTACAAAAGGAGAATCAGTAACTAATGCAAACCAAATCATGGCCATGCTAAAGGCCTTCTGTCTCCCCACAGCTATCGGGATTGTCCACTGCAGATCCCACAGGACAAATGACTCTATTGTCTCCAAGGGAAACAACCGAGCTGAGGAGGCAGCTAGAACTGTGGCCCTTAGGGGCCTAGATTCGTCTCACCCTCCCAGGACATTCTTACACTGAAACCCTCATCCCCACCTACACCCCTGACACTCATCAAACTCTGTCCTACCTTCACCAACTCTTTCATTCTAACAGCCAAGCATTGTCTTATTTTGTTAAGACCCACCTATAGCCTACTCCTGAGGACTTAAGTTTTTAAAAACCTATCACTGCTTCTTGCAAAATCTGTCAGATGTCAGATCCCAACTCAAGGTATTATAGCACCCCTTTTCCTACCTACCAGGCTAGAGGTTCCCTTCCTGGAACTGACTGGCAACTTGACTTTACCCACATGCCCGCTGTCAAACATGCCAAGTGCCTCCTGATCTTGGTGGACACACTCTCAGGCTGGGTAGAGGCTTTTCCCACAACTAACAAAAGGGCTCAGACAGTCTCTGATCTCCTCATCCAAGAGATCATCCCCCGATTTGATGTTCTAGGCTCCCTCCAGTCAGACAATGGTCCTGAATTTCCTTCCCAGGTTTCTCAAATCCTATCTGAGGTCCTAGACATTCCCTGTAATTTCCACATTCCCTACCACCCTCAATCTTCAGGTAAGGTAGAAAGAACTAACCGCTCTTTAAAAACCACTCTTGTCAAGCTGTCACAGGAACTTCATTTTGACTTGGTAAAACTCTTACCTCTGGCTCTTTTCAGGCTACAAGCTCTCCCCAAGCAGCCTCTCCTCATCTCACCCTTTGAACTCATGTATGGATGTCCAATTCTAACTCCTGGTCTTTCACCTAAATGCTCTCCCCTCCCAGACCATCTACTCACCCCATTACTTTGCCACCTCTGTTCTCTCTTAGTAACTTTGCTGACCATCATCTATTGCGACCACACACTGTCCCTGTCCACTGCCTGTCAACACTGGAGACCAACTCCTTCTCTCCCCTCTAGATCATCAGCCCTCACCCCTCTCTCCCAAATGGCAGGGCCCTTTTAAGATAATTCTTGTGACCCCTATAGCTGCTAAACTCGAGGGACTCTCTCATTGGGTCCACCTGTCTCACCTCAAGCCTTTCATCCCTCCACCTAAAATCAACTCTTCTTCATACATGTCGACTCTAACAGGACTGTGCTCTATGAAGCTCCAGAGGACATCGAGATCACCCACCCTGTCCTCAATCCCAGAAAATGAGACTCTACTCTGGCAGCTGAGCTCTACCTCACTGGATTAGACATGGGTTTCTCGTCCTCCCCCTGCTGCTTGTTTCCATCCAGGTCAGCCCTTACATCTGGAGATTTGAGGTTCAAGAGACCCCCACAGATAACAAACAGTCTTTCCCAACAGGGCCAGGAAACTGCTCCATAGCCAGATGCCAAGAACCAATCCAAAATGCTGCCATCCCTCTATCTGTTGTCCCTTCTAAATATTATGTTCTCTATACTTGCTTTCTCTTTGACCAGATAGAAGATTATTGTACAAACTGGCCAGATGATTATGGGGGCTGCCCATATTGGTCTTGTCAGATACATATGCTAGGATCACGGACCAACCATTTCTTCTACCAACACTGCAAGACACTCTTTTCTACATACAAGACCCATGGGATTCTGGCTGTGGTGTTTTAGAACCGATTGGGGGCCAAATGTCCTGATAACTAAAGAAGATGGTCTTTGCTGGTTTCTCCAAGAAGAGTGCTGTTTTTAGGGAACGTGAGACCTCCATTTCTGAGATAAAAAAAATATAGAAGTAGATACTCTCTTTTGTAACACCCTTTCTAGTCATCCTCCTGGTGTTATTATTCCTCACCAAACTATTAATCAGTTCCTGTTACAGGATTACCAGCCGCTGTCCACAGAGGAACCTGATGCATACATCTACCAAGTGGACCCTGATGGTGAAAGCTAGCTACTCCCCAAAATGGACTACACCCCTACACAGCAGGAAGTAGTTTAAGAGATGCGGCTCCCTTACTCCTCTTTCACCATCAGCTTCCCCTCCTCTTTTTTCTTCTCTTTATAATAAGAAAAAGGGAGATATGTTGTTATCAGGCTCTGAACCCAGTGACATCACATCTAGGCAACCCCCCACATCATTGCCAAGGCAACCACCATACATTCCCAGAATTCACCTGGCTACCTCCTACCCTTACCTGCAAGAGGCTACATCACTGCCCATATAAAACAGGCAGAATCTCCTGACCACGCTCTCTTTTTCCTCTTCTTCTTCCCCTTCCCCCACCTTTGTCCTATCTCCTGAATAAACCCCACTTGGAACAGTTTGGTCTGGTGTGGTCTGTTCTAAGTCACGTGCGGACGTATATCAGTGTTGATAACTTTTTTTCCCTAGTAAGTATGCATAGTACCTTTCAACACTGTGAAACAAGCCAGTAGGATAAAGCTTCCAGGTTAGTACACAGATTGATTTCTCTGTGTCCCGTGACTCAGATATGTGGTGTCTTCAGTGACAGAATCTTACCATTAAGTTGTAGAGGGTAACTAGGAGCAATGGCAATAGTATTGGGGTGTGTGTGTGTGTGTGTGTGTGTGTGTGTGTGTGTGTGCTCATGTGCATATGTGTGTATGTGTGTGTGATCCCAGTGGCCAACAATTCAGAAAGAGGTAACCTATACTTGGCATGGGGCTTTTTATTTGATAGCCTATGGTGTCTGAGTGAGACATTTTTTTCTCTCTTACATGTTAACTTCCTAGAGCTATTCTGCTTTAAGACTGCAGAAAAATTCTTGTGTTTCCATCCAGAGGTGGTACCCAAACCTTTTGAATATATAGCAAAAAAGAACTTCCTCTTTATACCTAATGAAGTGACTAAGCCTTCCAGAATAAAAGTAACAGTGGCTCTGTGACCTTCACATATTTCTCTATGTCTGTGGTACCAGAGGCAAGTCTTATTAAACAACACTCTTCTTTTTCCATAAGTATCAAATGTGTCAATAAGCAACCTGTCAGCCCAATTCCTAGGCTGTGGAACCACAGAAGTATGATAGCCTTACTTGATTTCATGAAGTTAAAGACAGTCGGAGGAAACGTCCCATATGCAAATGGTGGGCTTATGATGGAAAGAAAAACAGATTTAATAGAAATTTGATGTTTCTTATAATTTTGGTTGTGAGCCCAGTCTTTAGTGGCCATTTCTCCAGCCTGAAAATTGATGTTTCTGTGGTAGTGTTGGAACTGGAAACTAACCCCCTTGGCTCCATGATCTTTTGACTCTGACTGTCAGTTTCTAAAGACCTACTAGAAAAAGCATCAACGAGGTATTTTAAGGTTGGTTGGCTTTAGGTGGCTCACAGGGTAACTGGCATAGTTCTAGCAACTTCTTTATAACCCAGACATCTACAAATGTGGATTTCATTGCTACTTTTTCCAATGCTACACAACTATCTCTTTCTTTTGGCACTGCCCACTGGGAATATTCCCAAACCCAGACATCTGTAGGAATCAGATCTCAGTGAACAAGAGCAAGTGATGCAGAAAGTTATCTTTTTATTGGAAAGCAAGTGTTTGAGGAAGCTCCAGTGTCAGAAGTCCTACAGAAAAGCAAATGTGAGTAGAGGATTGTCCACGAACCAACGATCTGGGACGACATTGCAGTCTGCATCTTGAAGGCATCATAGACTTCACTCTGGTGAGGTGAGTCCTAGAACGAGAAGGAGTGTCAATGATATGAGGGTAGTCAGAAGTTGAGACGTAGATGAACAGATTTCTGTCCCTTTCCATTTTACCAGGACCAGTTTCTACAAATTGGGGTGCTCGGCAGCTAATGACTCCAACCAATGGACCCCAAGTGTGTCCATGGTTTTTGTTGCTCTCCCTTTCCTAATGCAAACAAGGCAATGAACGTTGTCTGTCTTCTGGGGCTCAGATTTCACTTCCTATGTCACAAATGTCCACAACCATAGATTTAAAACCACACAATCCCAAACCCTTTTATGAGGTTCTTTGAGAATCTCATACACATACCCGGTGCGCTCTGATCACCGCCAGTCCAGTTATCCTGATCACCTCCGCTCCTCCATACAAGTCCTTTCCCACAATCATATCGTTTCGTTTTGTTTTGTGACCAGCTTAAGTTTAATTAGGCCTACTAACATGACTACAAGTCTGAACTGTCCATTGGAATTTAACAGGCTCGTCATTGTTCATTCAACTGAATATAGTGCCTGCTCCAGATAGAGCTCTTTGTAGTCATATCTCCCATCTGGTGGAAAAAGCAGCTAATCTGTAACCCCATGGTGTGTGATGGAAAGTGGAGGTCACAGGGACTCAAGAACACTCATTGGTGTGGAGAAAGCTCATGTGCAATAGTGCCTTATACCGATATAAGCGAGAAACCAATTTTTTTTATACCAAGTCAAAGTGTAAGAACAAACAAGATCACATCATGAAATGTTGAATATGATAGCATGGGGGTACACATTTAATAATATAAACTGTGTTCAGAAAAGCACTGAAAAGCGCTTCCTCAATGTAGTAGTAATTCAGGACCAATTGTTAACCTAGCTTGCCTACTCTGCCTTTACTGTACAAGTGCTCACTTTACCAGGGGCTACTCTTCATTTTTCTAAAAGTTTGTAACAATAATACTTCTACTGATGGTAAGAAAATGGCTATCAATTTCATAATGGACCCATAATGGGTATATTTCCTTATATACCACAAGTAAAAATTTGGGATAAATATCTTCCCTACTTGGTAAAAACATACCTTGATATTGGTCTTGGTCTTTAGTTGGTCAGTGAATATATTATCCCTTAAGTTGAGCTTCATAAAGGCCTGCCCCTCCCTTTGTAAAATAGTTATCCTGATTAAAATTTTGTTGTTCTTGTAATTTCTTTCTGTATTGCTCAAGATATCCTTTATAAGATTGTGAGCGTTCTTGTCCAAATTGTCGCTGTTGTCCAAATTGGGATAAGTCTTCCTCTGTTTTCATCTGTTGGGTCGACTTCTGCTGTACAGAGAGGTCGTCATCACTGAACCGTTTCCCCACTTGTGTCATATCTTCATCCATGGCAAATCCTTTATGTTGAGTTTGTTGAGAAAAACCTTTGAGGGATTTTTGTTGGCCATAGGATTTTAGTTGGGCATTTTGGGATTTTACTTGACTAAAGGAGGATTGTTTTTGGGATTTTTGTTGACCATAGGATTTTAGTTGGGCGTTTTGAGATTTCAGTTGGCCAAAAGAGCTCAGTTGATCTTCTTCACCGTAGGATTTTCTTTGACCATAGGATTTTATTTGGCCACTTTGGGATTTTACTTGTCCATAGGATTTCAGTTGTGCAGTTTGGGACTTCACTTGTCCAAAGGATTTGACCTGGGATTCTTGGGATTTCGTCTGTCCATAAGCGTTTACTTGTCCAAAGGATTTTACTTGGGATTCACTGGATTTCAGTTGCCCATAGGATTTTAGTTGACCATCTTGGGATTTTCTTTGTCCATAGGATTTTATTTGTGATTCACTGGATTTCAGTTGCCCATAGGATTTTAGTTGACCATCTTGGGATTTTCTTTGTCCATAGGATTTTATTTGTGATTCACTGGATTTCAGTTGTCCAAAGGATTTTATTTGGGACCCACTGGATTTTCTTTGTCCATAGGATTTTATTTGTGATTCACTGGATTTCAGTTGTCCAAAGGATTTTATTTGGGACCCACTGGATTTCAGTTGTCCAAAGGATTTTACTTGGGACGTACTGGATTTCACTTGTCCAAAGGATGATCCTCCAGATTTCAGTTGACCACTGGATTTTACTTGTCCAAAGGATTTTATTTGGGATTCTTGAGATTTCAGTTGGGATACCTGTCCTTTACGACAAAGGGCAGCCCCTTTTACACCTGTATGCTCTTCTGAAACCTGTGTCTCTGTCATGTCACCACCATCCTGGCCGAACACCTGGTGCTGGGATTGCATGAAAATGCTTTCTTCAGCTGCCTCCTCACTTCCTCCTTTGATCCCGAAATTGAGATGGCCTTTCTGACCAAGCATAAATCCCGAGGAGCTGCTCTGGAAGTGACCTTTTGTCGCACCTGGTAATTAATAATGAGAATGTTTAAGTTAAATAATCTGCAGAGTTCTTCCAAGTCTTATTTCCAAAATTTCCTCATAAAACAATTGATGTTCCCACAAGGGTTTTGGGTTTTGGTAGAGAAGAAGTAGGTCTCATCAAAAAAAAAAAAAAAAAAAAAAATCACCAACCTATGAAAGGATCTGCTTACCCCCAGAGCACCCGTAAAGGCATTCTCCCTGAGTGACTTTCCCTCTAGCCACCATCCTTATACTTGCCATATTGTCCAACCACAGCTGCCTGTCTTTCCAGAATGAGGAGCAGAGAAAGAATGAAGACAGAGGACTTCATCTTGTCAAGAGGAACCTTCACTGAGAACTGACCTGACTCGCACATTTATATCTTCTCTAGCTGGATGTACCATGGATATGGCTAAGCTACAAAAGGCACTGCCCCCCTGCCTTTAAAAAAATTATCTCTAAATGTCAACTCAGTTGGGGACATTGGTAATGTTTCCAGGTACTTTGCACAGGGGTGCAATGTCGGAGACCTTTCTCTATGTCCTCAGCCTCAGCAAATCTTTATCAACCCTCTGGCTTTCTTACGTACCCTTTGCAAACAAAGTGTGTTCTCTAGTATATTTATTTTATTCATTTTCTTTTTATAAGGGCATGATTGGACTTCTTATTTTCAAACAAAATCCAGAGTAGAGTTGGGAAGAGATCTTTTTATGCTCGGAGAGTAAGCAGGGCTTGATCCAATTTTCCTAGACACAGTGTAGTGGTGCTAGCACTGTTTAGCATGCTACCTCACAGAAGCCCATGGAATTGCTTGTTTTACATTGAATTTGACATACCTTCTCATTTACATGCAAAGGAGCAGTCACACGTATAGGAAGTCACAGGAGACGATTGAACACAAGGAACCTCCAAACAGAAAGGAAGAATCCATGGAGATGAAGATGTAGCTATGTTGTAGACCACTGGCCTACTATGTCATTTTCCTTAATTAAATTTATTATTAATATCACCACTGATGTTATTATTTTACAGACTCCAAGCCCCTTTGTGTCATCTGTGTCCTTGGTACAGAGGATTGGACAAGAATTTTGTTCTTTGACCCATACTGAGGGCTAGCCTATCTTCCTCATTATTACACTCAGAAAGAACTCGATCTTGGAAAATACCAAGATCACAAGGCACCGTGGTTCATGTCAGATGGGTATTCTTGAAGCCTAATCTCTGAAGCATGTAAGAGGGAAATGGAAAAGGATTAGACAGACTCCTTGGAGACCATGTAGCTCTTTTATCTCAGACTTAACAATCTGGTATTTTTAATCTATCTTCCTTTTCAACACAGTTCAAAAGAATGGATTTCCCTGTGACATTTCCTTATGTGACATTTCATGTGCTTGGCTCATACTCACTCTCCCCTTACCTTGTCTTGTTCTCTCTTCCACCTCTCACTGGTCACTGTCTTTCACCCAGAGTCCCCCGTCTGTGCTCATATGTACATCAGTGTAAAAAATTCTCAAAAAAAATCTTATTGTACTTCTCATTGATGGCTAAGGATGGCAGACATTTTTCATTTGCTGGCCATTTGTTCTTTATCTTAAAAAACAAAACCAAAGAACTTGTTTTATTTTATTTGTAACTGTGTGCCTGAGCCTATGGATGTGTACCAGGTATATTTAGAGCCCTCAGAGGTCAGAAAGGGACGTCAAACACCCCAGAACCATAGGTGTCTGTGCAGGTGAAGCTGTATGTGGTTGTGAGCCATTTTTCTGACCCTTTTACTTCATCTTTTGAGAAGTGTCTGTCCAATGGATTTGCCTGTTTACTGATGGGATGATTTAGGTTTTAGGGTTAAATTTCTGTGTGCTAAATACATTCTAAATAGAAATGTCCCCAGAAATGTAGCTAGCAAGGACTTTCTCTGTTCTGTATGTTTTTTTTTCACTCTTAGAATTATTTATTCTGGTCTGTAGAAGATTTTTAATTTGATGTCATCCAAGTTGTCAGTTCTTGCTCTTCTTTCTGAGCTGTTGGAGCCTCCTCCAGAACATTCCTCTCTGTACTCAGACATGGAGGCATTTTTGTTCTAACAGTTTTTAAGTTTGACATTTTGCATCAGGGTCTTAGATCCATTTGGAATTATTATTTATTATTTGCCTTTCAAAAAAAGAAGAGAAAGAAGAATAGGAGGAGGAAGAGGAGGAGGATGAAGAAGAAGAGGAAGAGGAAGAAGAGGAAGAAGAGGAAAAGAGGAAGAAGAGGAAGAAGAGGAAGAAGAGGAAAAGAGAAAAAGAGGAAGAGGAAGAAGCGTACAGAGGCTGCAGAAGTGGTTCAGTAGTCAAGAGAACTAAGTGTCTTCTCTTCTAGAGGACCTGGGTTCAATTTCCAGCACTCACGTGGCAGCTCACAACTATCTGTAACTCTAGTTCCAGGGTATCTGACACCCTCACACAGACATATATGCAGGCAACATACCAATGCACATGAAATAAAAATAAACTTTGAAAAGTTTCACACGGCATGCTATGCTTCATTTGGGCATTTTATTTCTTTTTGTGGCGTAAGCATTTTAATTTCTTTTTTCTTAGCATCTAACCATTAAAGACAAACATAAACTATTAGTGTAAAAGCGTTAATATTTGCCACTACTGAAAAATAAACTATTTTGTGAATTTAGTTATTTGACATTTTTACACACATATAGAATATTTTCTGGCTATGTTCTCTTCATACCCTCTCATCACTTTTTCAAGTTTATCAACTCATTCCCCTACTTAGAAGTTCCTTTCCTGGATTTGTAATTTTTGGTTTTGTTTTGTGACCCATTGGCCATGCATGGGATTAGGATTATTATCTACTGAAGCCTGCTGGGGTCATCAGGGGCTACACAGCGGAAATCAACCAGGCCCTCTCTCCTTTAATCTATACAGAAAAAATTGTTCCAAAGAGAAGGGAGGATAGGACCCTCTGAGCCCCTCCTACAATCCTTCCCTGGCTGTTGATGGACCAGTTCTTGTGCAGGTCCAGGACAGTCATCCATAGCTGTTCAGAGTTTATGATTGCAATGTTTGTGTATTTTCTAAAAGATGGCACTTTAGCTCTTACAGTCCTTTCTTCCTGTCTTCCACAGCATTCTCCAAACCCTGGAGATACCAGTACAAACTCTACAGGCTTTGCCAGTGCTCTTGGTTATCACCCGGAACTTGGTGTAAGACTCTATGTTGAAGACTCTCCATACTTGAGTCAGGGACATGGAGAAATGAATTGCTAAAAGTTTTGTTTTGTTTCTTTTGTTGTTGTTCGGTTAGGTTTTTTTGTATGCTATTGGGAGAGAAAAAAAAATCAACATTGTTTCCAGCAGTGAACTCTGCAAGCTGCAGTGACAACTACCCTAGCAATATAAACCCACTGGTGTTATACTGACAGGAATGGTATCAGAAGAACCTATCACTTTCTGAGTGGATTTCAAGTCTGCTTTACAAGGTGGAACTCAAATCTGGTGCTGTTTACTGAGCCCCAAATCTATGGTTTACTAGGTCATGGACCCTAGGGAAGAACCTACTACTATTAATCTGGTAAATGGACATAGTGATAAACTGCCCCCCCCACCCCAAGTTCATATCATTACACCCGGAGCTCAGTGAGTTTCTCAACCCTCAGCAGAGAAAAAAATTTTTTTACAGTGGGAGATTGTTGATACAGAGAGCCATAACCGGTCAGTACACAGAGTAAGAGATGGCAGAGTACCCAGTTCTAAATGAGATAGCGATATCCTACCTCCTCTCCTAACAGACCAGGGAACATCTTAGAAGAAGGAAAAGGAAAGACCATAAGAGCCAAGGACAGTAGATATCTTCAGTGAAACAGCCTTTGAAAGACATGGCAGTCTGATGCACACACGCATTCACAGCAGCCGTGACCACATGCATAAAACCTACAGAGGGTCAAACCAGCCGAAATCCCAGCATGCAATGGGGGCGGAGTCATTATGCCCACTCTCAGATAAGCAACTATTAATAATTGGTGGCTGCAGGCAGGGGGTGGGGCAGGGATAATAAAATCTCTGCAAGGATGCAGTGCCTGAGAGGCTACCCATGCTGCCTGCAGTAGACCATCCTACACTTTTGTACACTAAATGGACCCAGTGGCTTTTGGAAAAGCAGATGTGAAGTTGGGAAGGAATAGTGGAGTTACGTATAGAAATTGAAGTAATGATAAAGGGGGTTGGATTTAAGCAAATTCATTATACACACATACATTTAAGGCTACCAGTCAGAGCTGTCTGTGAGTCACACTAGTGTGGCCTCTGTTGAGGACAGCATACCATGACAGGAACTGCCCGCAGCAGGCCAGGATGGAGACATCTCAGAAGCCCTTGGCAACAATTTGTAAAAACCAGTTGTTCCCATTTCTCTTAACCTTAGCCCTGGACAACGGCTGTATAGACTTCATTTGTGTGTGACTGCTTTTCACTTGGCCTTGGTGTGTATAATTACTGTATTATATCTGACTTTCCTGCTTCTTTCTCCTGCTCTGGTGAATTCTGTGAAACTAGATGTTTCTTGATGTAATTATTCTTAAATAATTAAAAATTGAGGCATAGGGGCACAGCACAACACAGTCGTGATGGCCCAGGTGCATGCTGTGTGCTCTCATCTTGGAAACAATGTAATAACTACACAGCGGTAGTTTTAGATTAATATTTGACTTGCAAATAAAGTTTGAAGAAATTATTAGAAAATAAAATAGAGCCAACATTGGGATCCCGAGAAAGGTGAAAGTTATTGCCATTATGAAATAAGTTTCGCGCAACATTTGAGAGTGGTTCCTGGGTAAGGAAGCATAGAATACATAAAATCTTATGCTAGTAGAACCAAGTCAAAACACTGGGACTCTTAGGAGACTCATTGAGTGCAGTGTGCAGAAGCAGAGAGCTAGCGGAACTACTGAGTTAAGGGTTAACTTGACTCTTTCTGGCCACCGCCTGGCAGCTTTGCCCATGTCATTTATCATTTGAGCTTCACAGGAAAATGCAAGTAGCTGACCTCGGAGCTCTGAGCTTGGGAGTATAATAAGTCCAAGGTTAAAGTTTAAATAATGATACGTTTGCAATCATCATTATTATTTTGGCTACGGGCCTAGGAATAGGAGATGCTTGAAACTTGTAATTCTTAATTCTTTGTGGGATGTGGTTATTCTTTTGAATTTGATTTGACAATGATTATACAATGTCTTTTTTTTTTTCTACCTGCTTTTGCAGTATCAGTAAAAGACTGGGGCAAGAGAAAGGTGAGAGAGAGCGAGTAGTGAGCATGTGAAGAGCGAGCGAGAGGGTGAGTGAGCGAGCATGTGAGGCGAATGTAGAGGGCATGTGGAAAGTATGAGAAAAGCATGTGAAGAGTGAAGAGAGAATGTGAGGTGTGTATGGAGAGTGAGTGTGTGAGTGAAAGGAGAGTGCATGTGGTGTGTGTGTGAGTGAGTGGAAGGGGAACACACAGTGGTGCGTAGGAGTGTGGGAGCTCAAGAAAAGAAAAGCCCATGGGAGAAAAGCAGAGTGCGCAACAAAATGCAGAGTGTGTGCAGCGTCAAGCTTCGAGCGAGCAAGTGAGAGAGAAAGAGAGCAGGGAGAGAAGAGAGAGTAACTTAAAGCCTTGAAAAATTGCCTGTCAGTTTGTGTTCGGAGCCAATTCCTAGCTGAAAGTGGCTTTTATCTTTGCAACCATCTCGGGACATGTATTTGCAGGTTGATGCTTTCCCACCCTGACAAGAGATGTTTTTCTAGCATGATGTTTTTGCAAACATCCCAAGACTCAGAGACCATCTTTGAAATGGAGAGAGGCAGGACAGAAAGATGATAAAAACCGGAAGTTAAGGAGGACCCAAGCAATATCTCTGTTTTTGTGCTCTGTTCATTGGACACAGGAGAAAGTACCAAATCCTCTGAAGCCACAGTTAGGAAGTGCCTGCTTGTGTAACTAGAGAGGGTTATACTTTCTAAAATCAAAGGGACGGTGGCTCTGAGTCCTGGTCATGTGACTTTGGGCTTGTGACATCAGAGGAAGATATGTTGATATTTGACCACACTAAGAATCATTTTTTCCCTTTTCAAAAGCGTCAAACATACTCATGATAAATAAGGCAGTTAATTCCTGTCATAAAATCACATAACGGGGCGGCCCTGCCTCATCTCAGACAACAGATATGAAATGGGGCTCGGGTTACTACCTAAACTTTTCCTGTGTGCAAATAGTGGACATAAGCCTGGAGACAGAGACAGCTTTTACTGAGGATGGATGGTTCCTGTGGCTGACCTGGAACTGGAACACTATCTTCACTCTTCCATGTTACCTCCTGTTCCTAAAGAACTTACCGTCTCCAGAAGCTTCTCAGACACCGGAAAGCAGAACATTTAGGCAGCAAAGTTTTCACTGGGAAGGCACATCTTCCCAACTGTTATAACCAGTCCTCTGGTCTATCTCTCCTAGGTGACTTTTTTTTATATTGAATATTTTTATTGTTTGATAGTTTTTATGCACTTATATAAAATAAATTCTAGTCATTTTCACAGCATATTTCTCCCTTTCACCTCTCCCTCCCTGAAACCCTGCCTTTAAAACAACAGCAGCAGCAGCAAAAGCAACAACAACAACAAAAGCAACAGAAACAACAGCAACAACAGAATAAAGCAAAATCAAAAGGCTCCACACATCTCTATGAATCCACGCATTCTCACGTTGGGATCAAACTTCTGTTTGTTTGGCACAGAAACTCTTATACACATACAAGTGGTCTAACATTTCCGATATATTTTTTTTGCTGTGTTGTCTTTTTATTAGTTGATTGTAATATGCAGCATTATTTGTGCCTTGTAACCATTTACTCTGACTCCTGTCTTGAACCTTTGAGTTATTTCCATTTCTTTGTGCACGTAAGTACCTTCGGGAAGCTCCAGTTGTTACATCACAAACCATTCTCGGAACTGAAATTACTAGGACTGAACATGTAAGCACTTTTCAGGTTCTTAGTATCTGTTTCCTATTGATTATAATCTATCATAATGCATATTTTACCCCGCCGGAGAAATCTGGTCTTTGAAAATGAATGGAGGGTGTAGTTTGTATTTTATTTATTAATTTTAATTATTTTTTATAGTTCCCCCCCTCTACTCCTTCCAGTTCCTCTTCATTTTCCCTCCTCTCTGGATTCACTCCCTTTCTGCCTCTTATTAGAAAAAAAAAACAGGCTTCTAAGAGATAACAACCCAACATGACAAAATAGAATACAATGAGGTGAAGCAAAAACTGTCATATTGAAGTTAGACATGTCAACCCATCAGGATAAAAAGAGTCCCAAGAGCAGATACAAAAGTCAGAGATGCACTCATTCTCAGTAGGAGTCTCATAAATAAACTAAGCTTATAGCTGTAGTATGTATGCAGAGGACCTAGTCCAGACAGGTGTGGGCCCTGTGCTTGCTGCTTCAGTGTCTGTGAGCTCAAAGCACCTTGCTTAGTTAATTCTCTCTCTCTCTCTCTCTCTCTCTCTCTCTCTCTCTCTCTCTCTCTCTCTCTCTCTTGCCTTTTTGGGGTTTTGGCTGTAGTTATGAGGTATGTTCAGAGAGAAGAACTTTTATTCACTGTTGGTGGGAATACAAACCAGTGCCACCACTCTGGAAATCAGTTTGGAGAATCCTCAAAAGGCTAAGAACAAATCTACCAAATGACCGAGCTATCCCACTGCTGGGCCTATTCCCATGGGACTCAGTTCCCTACTCCATAGAGACTTGCTCTGCCATGCTCAGAGCCAGCATATTCCCATCAGAAAATGAAAATGTGTTTCATATACACAGTGGGGAGTTATTCTGCTGTGAAAATGAAATCACAAAACTTGAAGGTAAACGGATGGATCCTGAAAAGATTATATTGAGTGAGCTAACCCAGATCAAGAAAGACAGACACTGCACGTTCTCTCGCATCTGTGGTTCTTAACTCCAAATCCTCAGGTGTAAGTGTACAGCGTGGAATAGATGCAAAGTCCAGGAACATACAAAGGGGTCATGGGTGGAGAATAACAGATGGGGTGAGAGGCTTGAAGCCTACAGATGACATGGAATGGGGGATGGGAAATGGGGAGGGGATTCCAATCGAGAGGGGGGAGATGGGGAGAGTGGTCAATAAAGACTGAGGGGAAGAGATGGGGGACAAGTAACACCGAAGATGTTTGCTAATGCCTCGAGGAATCAATTTATTTTATATTTATCTAAAATTATACAATATATATGTATATATATGTACACATATGTGTATATATACATGCATATATATGTACACACACATATATGTAGCTTAAAGAAGATAAGCAACTTTGGGTTGACAGTGCTTACTATAAGAGCTATATAATAACAAAAACCTCAGTTCCAGACATGAAATACTTTGTAATTATGGTTGGCCTGTATATTCCAAGTCACTGCCAAAACAATGCAAACTATCGACATAGCTTACATTATTATATATGCTCTTTGCTGCCCCTCAGGGTTTGGGAGTGAAATAAGACACTGCACACTTAGGAGGCAAGACTCAGATGATTTGAGCTGGCTCTCACCTGAAGGCCTCTTCCCTTTTGTCTTGGCCTCTGTGGTACCAGAAAAATGAAGCAACTCAACAGCCCTACCTAACTGCAACACCTGTGAACCCCAGCAACAACCAGTGTCTGTCATCTGTAAAGATGCGGTAAGTGGCACTCACATGTTGGTAACGTATGTGTAGTTGGAATTCAGGTCTGGTTCAGGGAACTTATGAAATTCCCCAGGGCTACTGAGGCCATGGAACTTAGAAAAGAATCAATTACCACTATTTTGCTAAACCAATATAATTCCTCTCAATCTTAACCTTACACCCACAGAGATGTGTCGTTGCCACTCCTCATTGAAGAAGCCTCTCCAAACAAATGGAGACCAACAGAGAAATCACCACAACTGGAAGCAATGCAGAGATCAGTGGGGCTTCCTGACTCCAGTCTTACAGCAAAGATCCTGCCTTTAAGGCTCAGGGTACATTGGAGGAAAAAAAGCAAAAGAATTGTATGAGCAAGCCTGCAGTAAACAGGCTAAACAGTATAAACTGGAAATTGTCTCATAAACAAGACCAAGATGACAACAGTATCAATGTATATACATGGAAACAAAGGGGGAAGATCCAAGGGTCCCAACTCCAAACAAGCAGCAAAGACAGCTCACGAAGAATTGATCTTTCCTAGGAATGAGCCCCATAATTAGTTGTACAATTCAGAACAGTAACCCCCAAAATCACATGCACAAAAACAACAAACATGGACTCAGCAAGTTGTATTTATATATTTGTGAATATACATACATATATACGTATTTAAAAACAGTAATCAACAATGGAGATGGTGTGAACTTAAGAGTTGGGTGGGGCATGAGAGAAGACAGAAAAGGGAATTGGGGAGGGGTTGGGGAGAGAGCAGGGCAAAGTAATGTAATTCTATTTCAATTGAAAAAAATATTTTTTTTTAAAAGCAACTGATGTCAGGAAAGCTTGGTTTATTGGAGAGCACCGGTGTGAGGGTGCTCCAAGTTTAGAAAGTCTCAGGAAGAAACATGGGAGCAGGTCATGGCATCCGTGCATGTGTTGAGGACTACAGGGCAGTCAGCATCTTAAGGACAACACAGGGCAGGTGACTTCTATGGAGAGAGAACATAGATTGTAACACAGGTTAGTGAGGGCTGGCAGACAGGGCCATGTGACCAGGTCCCTTGTCTGTTTGAGTTGCAGCCATTTGGAGTACTGGCTGCTACTGACCACTGGACCCACAGTTCTGTTGCTTGCCTTCTCTTCACATGATGTGCCCCTTAATGCAAACATGAATGTAGCACCTCCTTTTCCTCCCCAGGCTTCAGACTTCTCTCCTGACAAAGCAAGCACCCCTGTAACCGGTTCCTCAGCACCCTGGAGCGCCACTTCTCACAGCCTCTGGATCACAAACAAGGATGGTTCATGGGCTCATTTATCTCTCATATTCACAAAGATGCCTCAAAACCTCATGGGTCTCTGGTCTCAAAATGATAAGTATACCCCAAATGGCACTGAAGAACATTAACTGGTGTGGGAAACAAAACCAATAACACTGTGTAACAATGTAGCAAGAAACTGAGCCTTATGCATCCAAAGCATAAGAAGTTACCAAAATATATCTCAAATTTACATGACTGTATAAGTGGTGCATGTTCAGAGAACTAATGGCTACATGTGTAGAGAATACTAAGGAGAGGGATTTGAGACACCATGATAGCCCAGGTAGTTTTCTCTGCCTCTAACAGGTGCTTGCTTCATTCAGCAGGGGGTGGAGCTCACCTCCATAAGGTGTGTAGCTCAGCACACCCACTGCTGTAGGTATCACTACCAATCCCACGGGGAGGGCCAGGGAGTCCTCCATGCATCACCTAGAAACACTGGGGTAGATGGGTCTCCTGGTTGCTAAGATACTCACCTCTAAATATGTTTTAATTCTTGAGAAGTAAATGAATGTATTATCCAGTGAAAGTGTGTGGGTATAGAACTAGCCCTTCTTTTGGACAGTAGCACATCCCAGGACTATGATGGAAAGATTTTGTGTGATGAATACTGCCCTGTAGCTGCTCTTGAAACTGCATGAAGTACCCATGATAGGGTTGGGAGCGGTGTCTAAACTGTGTTAAGAATGCTGCTGTTTTCCTGGACCGGCCAGGCTTTCTCTTGAGCCTGTGAACCTTTGCACGCTGTTGGTGCACTTGGGCCAGGTCTGCATCCAGGCTGTATCTTTTGCCCTTGATTTGCTGAGGAACATCTTTGCGGAGATTTAGTGGTGCTTTGTAGGACTTCAGAGAGGCTCCGTGGGATTTCAGCTTGGTTTGTGACTTCACCTGCCCTGTGGTCTGTAGCTGGCCTGTTTGGGACTTCAGCTGGGCTGCATGGGATTTCACTTGGCTTTGGGATTTTATTTGTGACTGGGATTGCAGCTGGGATTTTTGTTGGGCAAGCTCATCTTCTTCATCACAAACTATGTCTTCCTTTAAACCTGTCTGTTCCTGTGAACTGTGAGCCTCTCCCAGGTCAGCATCAGCATCCTGGCCATATGCATGGTGCTTAGTTTGCACAAAGATGCTCTCTTCAGGGGCCTCTTCCTGTTCTTCTTTGTGCCCATAGAGGAACTGGCCATTTCCCAGAAATATGAGTGGGGATGTTTTTACTAGAAAGTGTCCTTTTGTCCCACCTGCTAATGGATGACAAGAATCTTTGAGTTATATCATCTGTTCAGCTCCCTTTCAAGTCTTATCCCAGAATTTCCCCCATCAACCCACTGATGTACCCACAGGTATGTGGATGTGGGTGGAGAAGACTCAAAGTCTATCAAGAAGATCACCCCGTGGAGGGTTCTTCTCACTGCCAGAACACCCTTATGGACATCCTCCCTGAGTGCCTCTCTTCCCAGGCTGCTCCCTGAACTCACCATAGATTTCTATCCCGGCTGCTTTCTTCTGTAGAAGGAGGAGCAGAGAAAGGCTGAAGAAGATGGACTTCATCTTAGCAGGAAGGGCCTTCACTGAGGGCTCAGCTGATCTCCTCATTTATATGTTCTGTGCTGGGTGCAGAAACGTGGCTGAAGTCACAAAAGGCATTGCCGTTCTTACTTATCTGCTTGCTGGCTTCTCCCTTATTCTCAGTAGGAGATGTTGTAAACATTCCTAGAGACTACAGACACATGATGTCAGAGTCTTTGTCTTATCCCCACATGTCCCAGAGGACCTTTAAATCTTTATCGTCATTTCAAGATCATCACATGATGTTTCCAGGAGAAATTCAAGGCAGAGATCACAGGAGCAACCAGAGCCTGTCTCAGATTTGTTCAAATGTGGGGTCTTGTCAACAGAGTCCTGAGTTTCATGCTCTATCGAAAAATACGATGTATACTTTTGCTTCTTTCCAAATGAAATGGACATGGGTCTGTTTCAACTGAAAGGTCTTTTCATACAGGTAAAAAAGACACAGGAAAGAAGTAAATTTATGGAATCCCAAGAGAATTTCAAAAATAACTGAGATAGCCTACATAAAGTAACTCTAAAATGCCTAATCCTACTACTGCCTTGTGTGAGAATCCCCAGTGATTCCTGTCATTAGTAGCTTTGATGAGAGACTCTGAGTGAGGTATGCGACCCTCATCTGCAAGTAGGAGAGAGCAGAGACATGCTCAAGAGGGCTCTGTGGTCTATGTATTTAGCAGAGTCAGCATTGGGGCTGCATCTCAAGAGTGAGTGGAGCTGCAGAGGAATGTTTAAGTATGGGAGAAACCATGTTTGGCTAGAGACAGGATGACTGTTGGAAAATGGAGAAAGGAAACTGGCTTCCTTATATATTCTTGAAATCATCTAAAATCCACATTACCTGCCTGATGGGGGAAACTCTTCTGTAAATGAGAAACCCCTTCCACCAGTCACTGCTTATGTCTGCCTGCCCTGGTGAATGTGTTAGTAGAAGAGTGTGGGAATGTGCTGAGACTGGATGCAGTGGGAGCCTGTCCACTTCCTGGAAATGTGAAGTCTCCTGCATCTGTGAGAAGAACCTGAGTGGTCTATGAGGCAGGCCTCAGCTTTCCCAGGCACACAGTGGTGCGGGCAGAGCACGGAAGAATCAAGCATCTCTGAAGAGAGCCTGCATGCACTCAACCCAGCCCTGCAGGGGATGCAACAGAAGGCTGGTGAAAAGGTGTTTTAGGTCATTCTATCTCCAAATGTTGATTTACCTGGAAGGATGCTGTGTGGAAGGGGTTAAGGCAAAGCTTCATGGGAAGAACAAAGATGCAGGCACTAAGCCATTCGAGAGAACATGCGGATGCTGGGTTTAATCTAGGAGCTCTGAGCTCCTCCTAATCTTATCTCTGTGTCCCAAGCCTGAAGATAACTCATCCCTCAGTAGAGATGCCAGTCACAAGACATTACCAAGAATCTAGTTGCTTCCTTTTCTTGCTGACTGCTCCACTGCTCCATGCGCTTCCTTGGAGAACAAACCAGGAGGAACTCTTCTATGGCGAGTTGACTCATGGAAGACTGGTCTAGAAAATGGCTCTTGTTAGTAGCTGAAAAGTAAAGTGTGTGCCTTCAAAGTCTGTGCAAGTGATAAAGAGGAAATGGAAAAACTCATGGTATTCATAAAGAAAATCAGGGAAAGTCTAATAAAAACTACCAGGAGAATGTGACTCCACATCCAAACAGATCCCAATGGTATCTGTCATAGACTGCTGTACTCCATGAATGCACAGTGTTGATAAATGTGAACAGATGACCCATGGTGTCTAAAGAAGAGAAATGGTGTGTTGATGGTAGCCATCTTGGTAGAGTGCAATATGGATGAGAAGAACTCTTGGGACAAATTTAAAGTCAATGACAGAAATAGGGTCTTATAATTGTCACAAGTATCGACAAAAGATACTCCCAACAGAGAAGGGAAATTAGGTTTAAAACCTTATCTTAGGTAGAGGAGTTATCTCTTGGTGTATGGGTTGGAATGGGCCTCCACCCTCTGTTTGATCAGTTAGGTTATTCTGTAATGGTCTCTGTTGGTTGCAAAGAGAAATTTCTTTGGTCAGTGGTGAGAACAATACTTATCTGTGGGTACCGGGAATAATATTATATTATAATCTTAAAACATAAAAAGTTTAAATAAAAAATTTCTATTTTTACAAAAACATTTATTAAAACTTTATCACTAAAAATAAAAACTTTCAAATAAAAAAGCATCGTGGTCAGTTCTGCCAACTTCTGGCAAGGAGGAAACCCCAGCACTTTTGAGACACTGTGGAGCCTGAGAGTCAGGTGCTTGCACTTGGCAGGTTGCTCAGTCCTACAGAGCCCTCTGTTCTCCCTGTGGTTTGTTGTACAGCAAGTCCGAGCTCTCTGAGCCCAGCTGTTCAGTTGGTTCCCCAGCCTTCCTCCTCCTGAGGGATGTTTACTGAAGAGAAAGCCCTGAAAGCAGTAGAGAGGGTGGACTCCTCAACCCTCTTCTCCAGCACAGACTTCTTTGCTCTGTTCACTTCCCCCACTCTCTGACATTCTCAGATGTCACCTCATGGCTTAGTCATTTGCCGTCTCTGGGTGAAAGTCTTCTAGAGTGAGTGGGAACTTGCCAAATCCACATCTTGAAATTCACTGGGCATGCCATGGCTTTGGCACCAGACAAAGGCGTGGTTGTAATGTGAAGGCGCCCCAATGCTGAGAACTGACCCTTGAGGCAGCCGAGCCCTCAGCTTGCACAGAATCCCTGCTGGAACCGCAGGAAACAACATGGATTCCGTAATGACTCACTACGTTCTCCCCGCATGTGCTTGGAGGATTCTAATAGTATAAGATCCTGAAATACCCCTCTCAAATTCTCTCTCATTTTGGAATGATTTCTAGTTCTTTATTTTATTTTTCCTTTTACTATATTTTTAGCACTGGCCATAAAAGAGCAAGTCACACATAATTTCAATAGCCCCACTCTGCTCTGTATTGCCTGTAGTGAGGTTATCTAAACAAAAGAAAATTAACAAAGTTCTGGTTTAGACAACTGCAGGTCAGATATGCATAATAGACATCTACACAGTTGATGTTAATATTCATTCTTGGAAGTCATGGAATTTTCTCTCGGACCATGATAGAGTAAAGTTAGAAATAATATCACAAAACACTACAGAAGCTACAACATGAAGATTAACAATATGCACTTTTTATTGGTTAATACATCTTTGAAGAAATCTGGGAGGTAATGAAAAATGTCAGGAGCCATCATAGGACAAACTAGTAACTAGCAGGTGATCTTCCTGAGATGACTGGCTTAGAGTAACGTCTACGATGGAACTCTGGTAGGCAAGGCCCAGTAGAAAATCATTTTACGAAATATCCCTGCTATTAATATGCTTTTCCTGTTATTACTAAATATACGTAACAATCATTAGGTATTAGCCCACTCTTTTGAGCAGATATCTGCAGATCTACGAGGATGTGCTGTCTTGTAGTGATGCTATATAAACAAATGGATGACTTCGTAAATCTTCATGATGATCCTCTAAGAATTCCTACGATTATATCAGTATTTATTAAGCTCTTTTATACTGGGACTGCTATTAGATCCTTTCTGATAGCCAAAACTGCAATGAGAACTCTGCCAGTCTCCCAAGTGTCACCAGTTAATTGCTTCTAGATAGTAAGCAGACTTTCTCCTACTCAGAGCATATTTCAGAGGTTGTAAAACCATTAACCAAAGGTCATAAAAAGGGAACTAACGATTTATTATAGGTGCTAGGACAGAAGATAAAACATTGTCTGGGTTTATCTATACAAAACTTCACTAATAACTTAGTTATGGTTTTTAACTTTCAGTGAACCTGTGGAGCTGTGACAGGCGATGAATGTTTAGCCAGATAATTACTCCTAATGGGTATGCATGTAAACATTCTCTGTTGTAAACTTCTTATTCGATTTATGATTTGAATTTTATGTGTGAACTTGTGATGAACTTTTTACCATGTGACCACATATTCTGAAAAGATGTATAAGTGCTGAGGACAAAGAGAAGAGTCAAAATTGAGCTGAGGAGAATTTTTTAGACAGAACATTTTTTAGACAGAACTGAACTCAAGAAGAACTTAGAAGTATAGGTATAGCATTTGGGAGAAACGACCTTGAGAGTAAGAGCATTATTGTGGCATCAGAGCTGAAGGAGAGAGCAAGATTAGGAGAAAGCAGGGTGGAATAACTTAGAGACTATAGGTAACATAAAAACTAAGAGAGCAGTGTGCAGAATGCAGAGGGAAAGAGGAAGAAAGAAGAAACTGCAGAGAAAGCAGAAGGAAGCTTCTCCTTACCATGGGACAGAACAGGTCTTTTCTTAATAAGGCAGGCTTAGTCTTATTAAAGAAACAAAGCTTTCTTCTTACAAACTTGGGTTTAATTCACTTAGTAAAAAAAGGGTAGAAGCTTTATCTTTCTCTATGCAATGAAGATTGAAGCATACTTTTCATCCAGAATGAGCAAGTTCTTTCTGCACTGGTGATTGGTCTTTTGCTGCAAATGCATATATGGAAGTATGGATGTGTGTATATACGTATGTGATTGTGAGCCTGTATGCATGTGTGTGTGTGTGTGTGTAAGTAAGTAAGTAAGTAAGTAAGTAATTGTGAGAATGCAGGCAAGCTGGGACAAACTAGTTTGAATGGAAATGTATAAATGTGCATACATGAATCTGTATGTATGTGAATTTATGCATATTTGCTTATGTAAAAAATTTTCCTTCTGTGAGCATTATTCTCTTCTCCTGGTTCAATAGAAGTTTATTGCTCCAAACTTTCCCCTAGTCTGACAAGCAAGAGGCGTCAGGACAAGAGGGGAAAGGCTCTAGCAAGTAATCCTTCACTTAATCTCCTGCTGTTTTAGGATGAGGTGCTAAGTGGCAGAGACTTGCAATTTCTGGCCTCAGAGAATCACAGAAGGCAGGTCAGCTACAGTAGTATACTAACTTAGACTTAGATAAGTAAACTTTTTATTAGTATACAGCAACCCTAAATATCTCATAAGACAAAGTCTTACCCCCATATCTCGTAAGACAACGTCTTATCCTCTGCTGACACTCTTCTCCCTTTGCTGCCTCAAGAAGAACCAACAAGAAAGAAGACCCCACAGGGGCTTGACCCCAGCAGAAAAGTTTCTGTAACTATCTAAAGAGCAAGATACTTTAAAGACAGTTATAGTAAGTTTATAGATATGCTATAGATAGCACTCGTCTTAGAAACGTAAGTGCTCTCTCATAATAAAATAGAAAGAACAACAATACAAAGAGTCTTTAACGAGCAATGATTCTTTGAAAGATTTTTAACAGGACTTTAGCCATATTAACCAAAAGTAGCAGAGAAAATTTTTTGTTTCCAATAAGTTAGAAACAAAACCAGACATTACAACAAATAACAGTGAGACTCAGAAGAACATAAATATTTTTAAAACCTCTGTTCTACTATATTGGGAAATCTGAAAGAAATGAAGAAAGTTCTTGATGCATTTAACATACCAAAATTAATCCAAGATTAAATAAACAATTTACACTGACTCCAAAACCATTAATGAGATGGAAGTAACAGTAAAAAGGTCTCTCATCTAAAAAATGGCTGAAGACCACATGAACTCGCTACAGAATTTCACCAGGACTAATAGCAGCATCACTTAAATTATTACATACAATAAAAAGGGAAGGCTTCCAAATTCACACACACACACACACACACACACACACACACACACACACACACACACACAGAGAGAGAGAGAGAGAGAGAGAGAGAGAGAGAGAGAGAGAGAGAATAAGAAAATTACAAACCCATCTCCCTGATGAGCATAAATGTAAAAATTATTAGTAAGATATTGTAAAACGAAATCCAAGATCATATATGAAAAGACCATTCATCATAACCATATTGGCTTCATTCCAGTGATGCAGGAATGGTTCAATGTATTTAAATCAGTAATTATCTATCATATAAGTAGACTCAAAGACAGAAGTCACAGTTGGACTATTTGATGCTGGAATGGCTTTTGACAAAATCCAACATCTGCCATAACAAAAGTTGTAGAGTGTGTAGGAATATAGCATCATAATTCAGCATGAAAAGTGTTATTAAGAACAACCAGCATTGTTCTAAATGGAGGAAAACTCAAAGCATTCACAGTGAGGTCAAGAACAAGGCAAGAGTGTCCATTCTCTTCACTCTTAGTTAATATAATGCTTGACATTTTAGCTACATCATTAAGACAAGAGAAGGAAAAAAGGGGGTGCAGATTGAAAATGAGGTCGATGTTTCTCTATTTGCTAATGACATGATTCTGTATGCAAGATATTAATAACTAATGTCTATGCACAAGATACAGATCCTAAGACTCCACCAAAAAAATTGGAGCTGGTAAATACTTTCATCAAAGTGAAAGGATACAAGAATTAACATAAAAATTAATCATAAAAATTCTTACATGCCAATCACAAGCATGCTGAAAGGAAAACCAGGAAAACAACCCCACTCATAATAGTCTCATAAAAACCAGTCCAGAGAATAAACCGAACCACAGAAACAAGAGACTTCTACGTTAAAACATTCCAGATGCTTAATAAAGAAGGAAGACACAGAAAGGAAAGCCTGCCCACACTCATGATTGACAGGATTATCATCTGTGAAAATGGCTGTCCTATAAAAACAGTCCACATATTCGATGTAGCCCCAATCACAATGCCAGGGCCGTTCTTTTCAGACATAGAACAAGGAATCTCAAAATTCATGCAGAAGCACAAAAGATGAAGAATAGCTAAACAATTCTGAATAATACTGCAGGAGGTATTGCTGTGTCTGCTTTCTATTATACTACAAAATCATAGTAATAAAAAGAGCATGATACTGGCACAAAAGAAGCTGTGTTAACAAGTGGGTAGAATAAAAGAGTAAGACATAACTTTGTAGATCTACAGCTACCTGACTTTTTTTTTTTTTTTTTTACAAAGATGCCAAAAAATTACATTGGAGCAAAGACTATACCTTCTGTAAATGATCCTGGAAAAACCTGCAGAGAAAGAGAGAGAGGGGGGGAGAGAGAGAGAGAGAGAGAGAGAGAGAGAGAGAGAGAGAGAGAGAGAGAGAGAAGAAGAAGAAGAAGAAGAAGAAGAAGAAGAAGAAGAAGAAGAAGAAGGAGGAGGAGGAGGAGGAGGAGGAGGAGGAGGAGGAGGAGGAGGAGGAGGAGGAGGAAGAAGAGGAGGAGGAGGAGGAAAGGAAAGCAGGGAGGGAGGGAGGGAGGAGGAAGGGAGGGAAAGAATGACAGAAGGATTCTTACCTCTTACCTTGCATAAAACTCCACCCCAAATGGATCAAGAATCTCAACATCAGACCTGATACTCTAAATTGCCAGAGGAAAAATTAGTGCATATATTTCCACTTACAGGCACAGGTAAGGACTTTCTAAGTAGGATTTCAGTAGCTCCAAAATAAGACTGATAATTGACTTCATGAAATTAAAAAGCTTCTGTAGAGTCAAGGAAATTGCCAGTGGAGTGAAGAGGCAGTCTGCAGAATAGGGGAAAAATCTTTGTCAACAATACAATACAGCTGACAGAGAATGAGTATCTAACATGTATTCAGAACTAAAACAAATCTAAATAGAAATAAAATAAGCAACCCAATTTAAAAATAAACTATGGAATAGAACAGAAAGGAAACCAGAGGTAAAACAACTCTACAATGGAAACTATAAAGCACCAAAGAGATAAACTGAAGCGGGCCCTAGATGCAGAGACTTCCTAGGATCACATCAGCAGAGCATATATTGCAAACGTAGCTGTCTTACCAAGAGAAACTCACAAACTTAATGTAATCGTCATGCAAATTCCAGTGTCATACTCCACAGGAACAGATCAACAGTCCTAAGTATGCAAGCCCACAGAGGCACAGAAACAGCAAACCAGCCCTGGTCAGAAAGAGAAAGTCTGGAGGAATTATAATACCCTGAAATGTGGTCTTTAATTCCTGGTTTCGATGTGGCCTTTATCATGACAGGATTTGCGTAAAGACAGCCTCTTCAAGAAGCCTTCCTATAGAGAGGGTGGGAATTGAGTTTCCTCGTGGAGGGCCAGGTAAGTAGTGAAGATGTTCTATAAGATGTGAAATATTTAGCATGCTTTGCTTTGGGGTCAGGAATGACGTAGGAAGGAGGCGTTTTTCATCTTAGGAAATGGACTTGAAGAACATGGTTATTATCAGTGTGATTTTAATGAAGATCTGAATTGCTGCACTTCCATGGCATTTGGGGAATATTTAGCAATGCCTGTGAATGCACTGATCTATTGATGCCGAGAGCAAAGAGAAGATTTCTGTCTTGTGTAGAAGTATGGTTTTCTGCTATGGGGAGAACACACTAGAAGTGCCAATACAATCCTCATTTCTTTGCTTCCTCATGGCTGTTGTGTAAGCTTGCCACAGGAAAGTGAGTTTGTGCAGGAGGGGTACTATGGGATCTTGAGGAAGGATGGCATGGGACATGTTTTCATTCTTCTTTTTTTTTTTAACAGCTATGGTCTATGTTTAATATTCATTTAAAATTGCAGAAACATCATCAAATAGTTCGAGTGAGGTCAGACCTTTTAGTCCCACTCTGTTTTCTAGGATGTTCATAGATGGCTCTGATACAGCAAGCTGTGGTAGTCATCCTTGTCCATGAGGAGTGGCTGCCTTTCCTCCTGGGGTTGCTTCTTCTTCTGATGGCATAGCCTATCAGAAGCTAAGCCCAGCCAGACCTTCAGCAATAACAGCTCCCACCAGTGCTGCCCCAAGAAGCCATGGCCAGATACGACTGGCTTGTTCCAAGTAGGGCTCAATATAGTTTCTGTAAAAGCCTGTGTCTGACTCTTGTATGTAGCTGTAGTCATCTCCCAGATCCTTGGATGAAGTGAAGGAATCACCATTTCTATAGAGTGGTATGAAAGGAACCATATAGGATTCTCTGTTATGGCCAATAGGTGCATTGGCTTCCGGGTAAAGTTTTCATTCTTTTTGTTCCAAAACCCTATGCCAAAAAAACAAACAAACAAAAAAACAAAAACAAAACAAAACAAAAAAAAAACAAAAAAAACTACACAAAGGAAAAAAGAAAAGAATATTTCTTAATAAAATTTTGTCAAACCAAATCGAAGATCATGTGAAAAATAATTATTCATGATAACCACATAGGCTTATCACAGCTGTGTAGCCTAACAGAGAACATGGTTTCTCTTAATATAAATTGCTTACTATTGAGGGCTGGAAACATGGCTCAGCCGTTAAAAGCCTTTGCCACTCTTCCAGAGGACCTGGATTTAGCTCCAGGGGATCTCGTTCTCTCTGTCTGACCTTCGTGCGTGCATGCAGCTGCTCTTTGGAGAAGATGCTCCAATCACAGCTTGCTAGTTGATCTGCTAACAAGGCTCTTAGTTTTGGATTAGAGAATAATTTCTTAATTTAACCTGCGGTGCAGAAGATTCTTTTTTAAAAAAAGAAAACCTTGGGCTGGAGAGATGGCTGAGCAGTTAAGAGCACTGACTGCTCATCCAGAGGTCCTGAGTTCAATTCCCAGCAACCACATGGTGGCTCACAACCATCTGTAATTGGATCCAATGTCCTCTTCTGGTGTGGCTGAAGACAGCTACAGTGTACTCACATACATAAAATAAATAAATCTTTAAAAAAGAAAGAAAGAAAGAAAGAAAGAAAGAAAGAAAGAAAGAAAGAAAGAAAGAAGAAAGAAAGGAAGGAAGAAAGAAAGAAAGCCTCCAGGAACTTGCAAACTGCAAGTAGCAGGAGGTTGTGGTATGTCTCTCTGTCCAAAATCCACTGAAGTTAAAGGAACATTTTCACAGTTAAATGTCATGCATAGGACTAGCATTCTGAGTGACAGAAAAAGAAGTGGACACCGAACCATAGGTAATGATTCCTAGTAAGGAGAAAAAAAGTTCCTCCTGAATAATTTAACCATATAATCTAATTAAAATAGATGGCATTTGCCTGGCTAGGTAATCATAGATGGAGGTATTGTGTGCCATCTGGAGTATTGCTTACAGTATGTGGCTGTCATAGAAACCTTGATATCATCGCTTCAGTTCTCTGTGTGCTCTGAGATGAAAAGATGAGACACTGTTTAGACAGTCCTCTTTGGCAATTTCTCAGGCTCTTCTTGTTCTAAGCTCTAAGCACAGAACACTGCAGTCTAGCTACCCATGCAGCTCTGTCTCCAGGAATCCTAAGTAATAAAGGTCATGCACAGGCCAGTAGTTGTTCCTTAGTTGGGTCACAGGTCTTGTTGAATCTGTAGTAGAACCTCTGATAGAATCTGATCTTTCCTATTTTGCAGTTAAAAGAGAAAAAGAAAAGTAGTCTAGAGAGAAGACCCTTCCAGTTCACTCTGGAAATCCAGGGCAGACTGAGCCCAGCAATTAACCATCTTGATATTATACCATTTCTCTTTCCGTATGATGATAACCAAAGTGGAAGCATTTAGCAGCCTTTCCCCAAATCCAGACTATCCAAAGAACTAAAAAATAAATAAATAAAAATAAGACCAAGAAGACAAGTAATCAAATTGGAAATCAGCTATGGATTTTAATGAGTTCCTTAAAAAAGAAAGAAAGAAAGAAAGAAAGAAAGAAAGAAAGAAAGAAAGAAAGAAAGAGGCTAAGAAATACCTTTAAAGTGTTCATTGTTGTTAGCAATTGGGGAAATACAGACTGAAAATATTTCAAGGTTGCATCTTAGCCCAGTCAGAACAGCTAAGACTGAGAAAACAGCTAAAACAAATGATAATGAGAATTTGGGGAAAGGAGGAACCCCCTTCAGCGATGATGAGATTGTGCCAAGTGCAGCCACCAGGTAAGCCAGTATGGAAGTTTATCAAAAAGCTAAACGTGGGTGTCTTGTTAGTATTTTATTGCTGCAAAGAAACACCATGGCCAAGACAACTCTTATTAAGGGATGCATTTAAATGAGGGATTGCTTACAGATTCAGAGGTTAGTCCGTTTTCCATGATAGGAGCACAGTGGCACACAGGCAAGCGTGGTGCTGGAGGGGTAGCTGAGGGCTTTACATCCTGATCTGTAGGGTGGGAGTTAGGGAGGGAGGGAAGGAGAGAGAGAGGGTGGAAGAGAGAGAATAGACAGAGAGAGAGAGAGAGAGACAGAGACAGACAGAGAGAGATACAGAGAGACAGAGACAGACAGAGACAGAGGGGGGGATGCATGAGCTACTGAGCTTGAGCCTGCTGTGGACTTCTGAAACCTTAAAGCCCACAATTAACACTGTACCTCCTCCAACAAGGACACACCTCATAATCTTTTCTTTCATCAAATGGGGACTAGGCATGCAATATGTGGGACTATGAGAGCATTTTCATTCAAATAACCAAGGTAGGTCTACAACATGACACAACTATCCCATTCCTGGGCATAACAACCACAGTAGGTCTACAACATGACATGACTATCCCATTCCTGGGCATAACAACCACAGTAGGTCTACAACATGACATGACTATCCCATTCCTGGGCATAACAACCACAGTAGGTCTACAACATGACACGACTATCCCATTCCTGGGCATAACCACCACAGTAGGTCTACTGTATGACACAGTTATCCCACTCCTGGGTATAACAACCACAGTAGGTCTACCGTATGACATAGCTATCCCATTCCTTGCCCTATACCCAATAGACTGGGAATTCTACCTTATCGATACTTGCTCAGCCATATACTTTACTGCTCCACTCACACAGCTAGGAAATGGAAACAACCTAACTGTCCTCAGCTGATGACTGGATAATGACAACACGGCATATACACACAAGGAAATTATATTCAGGTGTAAAGAAGGGTAAAATAATGAAATTTGTGGGAAAAATGGATAGTAAACTGGAAATATTACACTGAGTGAGGTAACCCAGACCTAGACACACAAAAAACAAATGTCACATGTTCTTTTTGACTTGTGGGTTCTAGCTCCAAATCCTCAGATGTCAGGATATAACTTGGAGTCACTGCAGAGACCAGGAAATCAAAAAGTGCCCCAAGTGCCACTCTCGTACATTGAGGATGCTCTGGCAAGCCTTCCTGGGCCCTACCGCTGGCTGGGATATTGACTGACTTTTCTCTCTTGGTGGCTTGAGTGACACCTTTCAGTATTAAGAGTGTTGGTGGTCAGGAAGGGGGCTTCCAGGCCAGTTCCAGCTCAACTCCTCTGAGCCCTTCAAGTCCAGGGGACTTGGCGTCTTCAGCAATAGGATCTTACCTTCAAGTTCTGGGAGGGAAACAGTAGTCTTTGTTATCTGGGGAGTGTCTTAGTCTCCTCTGATCAACCACTTGAATGGAGGTTTCTTATACCCGGAGTTGGGGATTTTGTTAGTCGATGGTTTTGGTGGGGCGTCAGCCCCCCAGGTGGTGCTTACACAAATAGTAATAGAGGGGTCCCCGCTAGTGTTCACAACTCCACTAGCCACAGCTAGTGAGTGGGGTTACAATACCAGGCATGGGTTTCCACCCATTGATCAGGACTTTACCAGAGTGTAAGCAGCATAATTTCTACTTGGAGGTTTTAAACACCTTTTATTTAAAATGCTTACTACAGTTTATTTTCTATATGTCATGACATTTCACAGGTTATTGTCACATCTTAATTTTTAGAAGATGGCTATATTTGAAGAAAATGTAACGTAAATCAAAGAGATTCAGTACCATCATTTTCTGAACAAAGTTTCCCAGGTTATTATGGCTGTACATCATTACAGTCACTTGGTATAACTGATAAATGAATAGTAATACACTTTTTAAAAAAGAGTCAGTGTCCACTCTCTCTGCTATTTGGCTTTATGTATATTGTCAAACACATAGATAATAAAAGGAAAACATTTTATGTTCTTGAACTCCAGATATTCATTCCTTTCTTATTTCCCTAAATGAATAGCAAAACCCGATTTTTCATTGACTTTAAAAAAAAATCACAGACTAGACAGGCAGCTTGCACAGACTATCTTCTCCCACATAGCAAGATACCCTTTTGATTTCCCACCAAATTTTGACGTAATATGTCCTTTAAATTAGAAGATCCTTTTGTGGTTATGTAACACTGATGATAATGTTGCCCAATCATCTAGATACGATTATCAAGGTTGACTCTTCTTTCTGTGTGATTAAAGCTGCTTAGAATGTATGTGCTTAAGTATTTCTGTGAATGCAATCTTTCATTTGTGTAATTATGGAGGAGAAGAACACTGTGTTCTATCATGAAATGCTTACTTTTGGCTTCCTTCTAAAATTCCAGAAACCCTAAAAATGGTCATCTTTTACTTCTGGGCTCTGATGGCCAAAATTATTAAATCAAAGTATCCAATAGCCAGCTTTTCCTGAAGGCTCACTTCAGACTTTCGGTAGCCCCTGCCCCCTCCCCATACTTATTCCTCTTATCTCTTGTCTCCTTCACTTCAATCTCCCATGTTTACACCTCTGCTCTTTCAAATGTTCTTTATAAAAGGAAACCAATCATGGCAAGTGGTGATGCACACCTGTAATCTCAGCTATCTAGGAAGCAAACAGGCAGACTGAGTACCAGGCCATCTTCAGCAACATGGAGACAGAAGGGGGCTCATAATGAATTGGAAGGCCAAAGGATTTCGGTTAGAACTTCATATCTGGTAATAAAAAAAAAAAAGGATCCTCTTCCCAAATTTGTGGCCACTGAGAGACAGGATACAAAGTTACTACGCAAACTAATAGTCTTTCCCACATCCTTAGGTCACAAGCTACAACAATGACTGGCTCAGTGAGATAACCCTGAAATGGTGCAGTAGTGACATTTTTATCTTGGGGATAACCAACAACTGTCTAACTGGATGTACTGCCTACTCAATGGGAGGAAACCCGTGTCTCATTCTGTAAACCTAGCCAACTACCCATGGCTGGTGAGGCCAATTAACCTAGAGAAAGAAGAAACTACTGGTGCTATATTATGAACACAATATAATACCTAATTAATGTCTAATACCCACAGAAATATGTGGCTCTCATCCCTTATCAAAGAAGAATTTTTTCCCAACAGATGGAAATTAGAGATCCACAACTAGCCAAAACACGTGACTGTAGAGTCCCCAGTCCTAACTGACACATCCATAATGCAATACCTATACCCAGGCTCAGAAAAAATTGCAGACAAGGGATTGTAAGAGGCAAAGTCCCAGGGGACCTGCTGCTAGATAGTGCCTTCTACACACGGCAGGGAGATGGCAGCTATGAAGCCTAAGCTATGTAGTTAATGAACAAGACCTGCATGAGGACAGTACCAGTAGACATGCCAACAGAGGTTGGAGAAATTCCACAAGACCCCACCTCTAAATGAAGAGCTACAGTCCGATCAAAGCTGGTGAGATGAGGGAGTCATTTTATTCAGAGAAGAGTTTGTGCATCAGTTGTCCAACCCCAGATGGTCAACCTAGAATACATGTACATACAAGCAATAAAAAGTAGACTTGGCACATTGTAGATTCATGTATACATGTATGTACAAATATGCACATACATGTAATCATAATAAAGGAGAGGTCATGAATCTGGGATGAAGTGGGGAACATGTGGGTGGTTAGAAAGAGAAAGAAGACATTGGAGCGACGTAGATGCAGTGCCAATGTATGAGGGCCTAAAAAGTTTTTTAAATTAAAAACAACTGTTTTGGAGAGCACCTGATTCAGCTTATAACTATCCACCTCTCTTTTCTTCTGTTTTTGTTCTATTTAAGATGGATTTATTTTTATACAATATATTTGGATTTTTGGTTTTCCTCCCCTAACTTCCCTGAGATCCTCTCACCTCCCCTCCCATCCAAATTCACACCTTTTCCATGTCTCCTTAGAGAACAAATAGGCATCTTTTAAAGAATAATAGCAACATAAAATAAGATAGAGCAAAAACAGACAAATTGGAATAGGTCAAAACAAACGGGCCAAAGAAAAAGCACAAGAAACACATATAGAGACACATGTGATTGCAGAGAAGCTCATAAAACCACAAAATCAGAAGCCCTAATATACATGCACCAAAAACCTGTAAAATAATGAATAGATGGATAGATAGGTAGGTAGGTAGATGGATAGATGATTGATAGATGATAGATGGATGGATGGATAGACAGACAGACAGACAGACAGACAGACAGACGACAGGGTAGATAAATAAAAAAGAGAGGCTGGGCATGGGGCCTCCCTTTGCAAGTATTTTGTATCCCCAGTGAAACTCTGTTAGAGAAAACCAATTTTTCATTTGCAAATGATTACTAATTGAAGACAGCTTCTGGGTTATGGAAAGGGGCTTGTGTCTCAGCGTTGGGACCCCATCTGGAACAGACCATGCAGGCCTGTGCATGCTGCCCGACTCTGAGAGTTCATATGTGTCAATCCAGCTGTGTTGAGAAGGCTTTGTTTCCTTGGTGTCTTCCATCTCTTCTGGCTCTTAAAATCTTTATGCCTCCTCTTCTGGGAATTCCATGGTCCTGAGGGGAGGAATCTGATGGAAGTGTCTCTTTAATGACTGAATGTTCAAGGTCACTCGCTCTATTTACATTGTCTAGCTTCGAGTCACACACAGAGAAGAAAGCTTCTCTGACGGCTGAACAAGAGATGGATCTGAGTACAGCAGAATGTATTTAGGAGTCACGTTATTGCTATGTTCCTTTAGCAGAACAAACGTATTTGGTTTTCCCCTAGGTCCATGGGCTATCTAGTCTTAGGTTCTTGGTCATCCAAGCAGTGTCGGGGATGAGTTTCAGTGCGAAAAGTGGGTCTTAAATCCAGCCAGACGGTGCTTGGTTACTCACATATACCTTATGCCACTGTTGAACTAGCACATCTTGCAGGGAGGTCATCATTATAGATTGAAGGGTTTGTAGCTGAGTCTGTGTTTACCTTTCTCCTTTAGGAGTGTGCACGGAACCTTCTAGTACCACAAACACTAGTCATTACTCTTCTTATTCTGTAGGCTTCTGTAGGCTGCTGCTTTGTCTAAATGATGGTGACAGAAGCTTTTCAGTTTCACAGGGTCCCATTTATTAATTGCTGGTCTTAGTGCCAGTGCTATTGGTGTTCTGTTCAGAAAGTCTTTTCCTGTGCCAGTGAGTTCAAGACTATCCCCCACTTTCTCTTTCATCAGAACCAGTGTGTCTAATCTTATGTTGAGGTCACTAGTCCATTTGGAGTTGAGTTTTGTGCAGGGTGATAACTCTGGATCTGTTTGCATTCTTCTGCATGCAGCTGTCCAGTCTGCGGTGCACCATTTGTTGAAGATGCTGTCTTCTTTTCTAGTGTGTGTTTTGGTTTCCTTATCAAACACCAGGTGTGTGGACTTATTTCTGGGCTTTCAGTTTGATTCCATTGATCAATGTGTCCATTTTTTATGCCAATGCCATGCTGTTTTTATTATTATAGCTCTGAAGTACAATCTGAGGTCAAGGATGGTGAAACCTCCAATGGATCTTTCAATATTCAGAATTTTTAAAATTGTTGTTGTTGTGTGTTTCCAAATGAAGCTTAAATTTGTTGTTTCAATTTCTGTGAAGAATTGTGTTGAAATTTTGATAGGAACTGCATTGAATCTGTCCATTGCTTTTGGTAGGGTGGCCATTTTTACTGTATCAATCCTACCCATCCACGAGCATGAGGGATCTTTCCATCTTCTAATACCTTCTTCAATGTCTTTCTTCAAAAACTTAAAGATTTTATCACAAAAATCTTTTACTTGCTTGGTTAGAGTTTCCCCAAAAAATATTTGTTCACGCTATTGTGAAAAGTGTTCTTTCCCCGTCTATTTGTATTTTGTATGTAGGAAGGCTACTGGTTGCTATGCATTAGGCTTGTATCCAGCTATGTTTTTCAGCTTTAGGGGTTTTCTGGTAACATTTTCAGGTTCATTTATGAATACAATCAGTCATCTGCAAATAAAGACACTTCGACCTCCTGCTTTCCTTTTCTTTTGCATTCTCCTGATGTCCTTCAGTTGTCTAACGCTCAGCTAAGATGTGAAGCACTGTATTGAATAGGTATGGAGAATGCACAGTCTTTTCTTGTTCCTGATTTTAGTGCAATTGCTTTGAGTTTTTCTCAATTTAGGTTGATGTTGGATAATAAAATCACCTTTATTATCTTGAGGCCTGCGCTACCTTGTATCCCTGTTCTCTCTGGGACTTTCATCATTAAAGGGTGTTGGATTTTTTTCAAAGGCCTTTTCTGCATATAATAAGATGATCACCTGGTTTTGACATTTCCTTTGCTTCTATGGTGGATTACATTTATCTGTTTACATATGTTGAACCATCCCTGCATCTCTGGGATGAAGCCTACTTGATCATGGTGGATGATCTTTAAGATGTGTTCTTGGGTTCAGTTTACAGATGCTTTATTGAGGATTTTTGAATCTATGCTCATAAGGAAAACTGATCTAGAACTCTCTTTCGTTGCTGGGACTTTACATGGTTTTAATATCAGGGTAACTGTGCCCTCTTAAAAAGAATTCAGAAGTATTTCTTCTGTTCATATTTTGTGGAATGATTTGGGGTATTTTGAAAGTCATCTGGCTCTTGGCCTTTTTTTTCTCCATTAGGATGCTTTCATTTCACTGGGGGTTATATGTCTATTTAAATTGCTCATCTGATCTTGATTTAGATGTGGTAGGTGGTATATAGGTATACACAAAGAGGATTATCTTTGTTTTGTTTTAAGATTTTTCCAATTTGTGCCTACTGTTTGGTTTTTTTTTTAAAGCTGCCATATGCCCTCCCCAAGCAAAATTTGCTTAATGTACTTCAAAATTATAAAACTCTTTTCCAAAGTCTCATTGCATTGAAATGGAAATTATCACTCATTTTAATCAAAAACAAAAGTCTCCTCTGTTTATTAATTGTGACCCCCAGAGAAGTCATATATTCTCAAGGTACACCTACGACAAATGCAAGGCCGGAGCAACCATTCCAACGGAAGATGTTAGGGGAAGATGTATGCTCACGTTCTGTAGTATGTCCAGATGTTAGGGGAAGATGTATGCTCACGTTCTGTAGTATGTCCAGATGTTAGGGGAAGATGTATGCTCATGTTCTGTAGTATGTCCAGATGTTAGGGGAAGATGTATGCTCATGTTCTGTAGTATGTCCAGATGTTAGGGGAAGATGTATGCTCACGTTCTGTAGTATGTCCAGATGTTAGGGGAAGATGTATGCTCACGTTCTGTAGTATGTCCAGATGTTAGGGAAGATGTATGCTCACGTTCTGCAGTATGTCCAGATGTTAGGGAAGATGTATGCTCATGTTCTGTAGTATGTCCAGATGTTAGGGAAGATGTATGCTCACGTTCTGTAGTATGTCCAGATGTTAGGGAAGATGTATGCTCATGTTCTGCAGTATGTCCAGATGTTAGGGAAGATGTATGCTCATGTTCTGTAGTATGTCCAGATGTTAGGGAAGATGTATGCTCACGTTCTGTAGTATGTCCAGATGTTAGGGAAGATGTATGCTCACGTTCTGTAGTATGTCCAGATGTTAGGGAAGATGTATGCTCATGTTCTGCAGTATGTCCAGATCCCAAACTTCTTCTCTAAAGCTGTAAAAGAAGTCTTTCCTTTAGGGCTCTATTTCCTCGACGCATCAAGGTGTTGACCCAAGCATTGAGGTAGAGGCCCAAACTTCTTACCTAACATCAGAGAAGGATGTGATTTATGTAAATAAAAAGATGAGTGGACTCTCTAGGGCCTGGGAAGGGTGGCTTTGGTAACCATTGGTTCACACAGTACCAGGGACAGGTCAGTCGCCATTTTCTTACGCTCAGAATTTCTCTTCCCTTTCCACAAGGATCAAATTTATTCTTTATTGGGAACCTCTGTCAGTGGTTTGTCTGCAGAACCACAGACGTGTCCTGACCTTATTCTGTTTCCACGACTATCTCAAAGTGAGCTTTGGGGTTGCTATAGTAACATTATGTCCACGTAGACCTTAGAGCTTTAATTTTGGAGAAAATAAAGATAGATTTGGTTGACAATAGATATGTTGCAGATATGGAACAGGAAATTAACTCCTCATCCACGGGCTTACTTGGGTTTTTTTGTTTGTTTGTTTGTTTGTTTGCTTTGTTTTGTTTGTTTGTTTTCTTCTTCATGGTGATTTCTGCTTCTGGAGGATTCCTTCCTGGAGTCCTCCTTAAATATTGGCACTAAAGCTCTATGGCCATTAGGGTTTATACCTTGAAGCTACCCCTCTCCAACCATTATAGCTGGTCCCTATATGGATATGTCCCTTCCAAGTGGAATTGTTAAGTAGATTCTCTTTGTATAAGCAGTAAGTAAATGCTTCGAATCTCACACGTAGGGACATTAAATCTTAAAGAAGTCTCTATGATGAACAAAATTCTTGAACCAAGGGCAAAGGTATGCCCATTGGGGACCGATGGGACTGGAGGCACCAACAAATAAGATATTTACTGTGGCCTTTCTGAATGTGTTTTTTCTGACATTTTCCGGGTTTGAAGCCCCACTACCAAAAGGGTCAAGAGATTAGGGTTAGTGGCATATTCAGTGATGGACAGATTCCCAGATCTTTGTGTTAAATGTTGGGTTTCTATCCAGAATTTTTTAAAAAATATATCTTGTATTATTATTCACCATAGTGATATAAGAAGGCCACCTCCTTACATTTTGGAAATTAAAGTACAGTAATCCCACCCAACCCCTAAATGTGATGATAGAGCCAAGAGGCCTCAGGAGTCAAAAGTTAATGATGCAGATTGTTATTTCTTTATTGGAAAGGAAGTTCTGGAATAAATGTTAGCTTTAAGAACTTCAAGACAAATAAGCATGAGAAAGAAATGCCATCCAGGGAATACATGGGAACTGCATGCTGAAGACATCACAGGCTTCATTCAGGAGATGAGGCTCCTAGGGAAAGAGAGATAGAGTGATAGGCAGGGTGGAGACTGTGGCTACACAAGGGACCCACAAAGTGCTCTTGGATTCTCCTTCTCACTTGCTCCTCCTACTTCTCACTTGTCCCTACTACTTCTTCTCATCTCTGATTCACAAGCAGGGACTTTTCTTTGTACTCGGACCTTTCTTTTATTGAGAGGGGAGAGGAATCTGATTCCTGAATGTATGTGGTCAAAGATATTAACTATAAAACTTCCAACATGCTAAGTAAGAAATTAGCCTTTGACAAATAAGACCATAAGAATGAATAAGGTTATAAGCTTATAACTACAGTGGGCATTCACATTTTTTCACCTTGTTGGATTATGCAAGAGAAAACCATCAACAATACACACTAAGGGTAGGAATTCAGGGCACAGTCCCAGCCCAGGTATCTTTCTCTGCTCTGCTAGGTACTTTTCTCACCTCCTCAGAGGTCACAGTCTACAGCTTCCCTAGTATGGACAGTGAGGATCAATCCCATAATGACCTAGGGAGTACCCACACCTAACTTCTTTTTGTGTTGTTGTTTTTATTCAAATAATTGTTGTTGTTATTTTAGTTATTCATTGTTGTAGTCTGCTCACTGCCCCCTCCCAGTCACCCTCTTCCACAATTCTTCCTCCATTCCCTTCCCCCTTCCCCTTCTCCTCTTGAGCAGGTGGTGGTCCCCTTGGGTATCCCCCTCCCTGATACATCAAGTTTCTGGCTTGCACAGCTTCTGAACACTGAGTAGGCATCCTCCTCACTCAGGAAAATCCTTACCAGCATATCGGTGCAGACTTCCAGCTGGTCAATGCAGTATCACCGGACTACGTCTTGAGCAAACCGGCTCTTCTTTCTCTTTGAAAATGAACTCTCACCTTCCAGATTCGAGCCACTGGAAGTCCTGGAGACATGCTTACTCCTTCTACTACTTATTTCCTCAGAAGCCTCCTCACCAAAGGAGCCACTTGGCTTATCTTGTGATAGACTGTCAGAAGTACTTGATGTAAGGCCTCTGTCTCCAACGCCTGATGCAAAGCTTTCACTTCGGACAGTTTCTTCAGACTGCAAGAATCTTTCTGATGAGAGAAAAACATGCTTTGTTCTCTACGTGTATAATTCTATACAGTCTGGGGTTGTTGTAAATCAGGACACTGCAAACAACCCATGGTTTCTGCTTTGATTAGTTAACCTATCTTGTGGTGCAATTTGCCTTTGTTGTTGTTGTTGTTATCTAGAAACTCCTTGATCTTTTGTCTAGTCAGAAATATTGTCCTTATAATGGACAATAAGAATCTTTAAGTTACATGACTTTCAACTGTTCCCTTACAGTCTCCATCTCGGACTCTTGGTTCATCAATTCAGTGATACCCATACAAAAGCTGTAGTTACAGCTGGCAAAGACTAACTTCTCATCAGAAATTAGAGTCTAAAGAAAGTAACGCTCTTTAGACCCTCAGAGGACCCTTTAAAGAACTGTCATTGTTTCTTCTCCCCCAGATTAACCCTTCCTACTCACCCCTAGTTTTCCTCCCAATGGCTCCTGTCACCAGAAGGAGGAGCAGAGAAAAGAGGAAAAAGCTGGTAGACTTCATCTTGCCAGAAGAGATCTTCACTGAAGGCTGAGCTGAGTTCTTAATTTATATATTTCCCAAGTGGGTGTCCCTGGAATTATAAAAGGCACAACCCACCTTACTTATCTGTCAATGCTGGCTTCTTCCCCTGTGCTATGCAGGGGGTATTGTCATTATCTCCTGGAATTCTACGAAAGTACATCATATCATAGAGACCTTCTTTTATATCTCCAACTCCCAGCCAATCGTTATCAACACTTGAGATCATTTTGCACAGTTTCCAGCATTTATGAAAGACATTAAGTTGGGACTGGAGAAGACTGTCCCTTCATGATATAAAGTAACCGTACTGTGATCAAACTTTCCACAGTACCAGTGTATGTCTTTCTGTGGTTGGACACTACAAAAATACTTCCTCATATAAATCATGTAACTTTCATATACATCCTATAATTTTATGCTTATAATTCTTCCAAATAAACAAATATGTTGTGCTGACAAATGGCACAGGGATAGAAAGACACAGAATGAACTCAAGAAATCCAAACAAAAACCTCAATAAGACAGCTTTTAAAAAAAAAAAAAAAAAAAACTTCAGGGGAAAGCCTCACCCACAGAATGGGAAAGTGGTGGATGGAGACTACGTAAAGGCATGGAATCAATCATTCAGTAAAGCTCAATGAGAATTCTTTTTGATGCTTCAATGGAACCATGGGAGAGTTTTGAGACACTGAGAAAAGATGTAACCTCTGAGTTGTGGATATAGAGGACAAATGAAAAAATGCCAGAGCAAAGGCATAGAGAACACCTTCAGGAAAAAACATACAAAAGTCAAAAACCTAAAGAAAGAGATATCCTGTGCACAGAGGCTCACCGAACACCCAATAGAAAAGACCGGGAAAAATATGTATGGTGTAGTTGAAACATTTTTTTAAAAAAGATAATAAAAAATATTTTAAACTGACAGAAATATCAAGGAAGTTATAAAGATAGGCTCACTGGAATAACAGGTAGCAACAACAGCAGCAACAATAACAGGAATCTTTAAAGCCAGAAGGGCCAAGAAAATTCCAAGTGCTGAAAGATTACAACTGTCAACCAGACTATTACACCCAGAAATAAAACTATCGATTAAACTTGGAGGAGAAATAAAAATGCCCCATGATTTAAAAAAAATAAAAAGATTAAAGGAACGTATGACCACTAAGCCAGCTCTACAAGAAGACGCTGGCTGGAAGGAATAGTCAGGTCTGAAGAGAAGGCTACACACAGCAACAATGTACAGGGAACAAACAATTGCAGGACACTATCAAAAGAGGCTAATACAAGACTACAAGTCAACAAAGTGACAGGAATTGATACACAGTTTTCAATAATAACTCAGAAATTCTATATTAATGATCCCTGTCCCACAAATAAGAAGACAAAGACTAACAGAATGGATTAGAAAACAAGATCTGTCTTTTTGCTGCCATCAAGACACATACATCACCATCAAAGACAGACACCTTTGGGTAAAAGTAGGGAAAATGGACCAAACAAATGTAACTAAGAAGCAAGCCACGTAGCTAGTCTAATATACTTCAAGTTAGAACTAATGAGAAGAGATAAAAAGAGACGCTTTCTCATTAAAGAAAAAAATCTCAGTAGGGTAAGCATTAATAAATGGAATTTATTGATAATTACATCATTAATTGGAACAATTAATTATTAAGGAATACATAGATTACAATTAATAAATGGAACCTCATAAAACTAAAAGGCTTCTTTACAGTAAATGAAACCACGACTTTGCTGAAGAGACAGCCTGTGGAATGAGAAAAAGTGTACCCAGATATACATCTGACAGAAGCTTAATGCCTCCAATAGACAAAGAGCTTTATTTAAAAAAAAAAAAAAGGCCCAGAGAGATAAAAGTCATGTGTTTTCTCTCATTTGGGGGAGTTATCTTTGAATCTTCAAATATGTGTGTTCCATTTGGTATTTCCACAGAAGTCAGGAAATTATTTTGTTTCTTAGCTGTTGAATAAGGACTTGAAAACTTTTTCAAATATTTCCTAGTCCTTTGTGTTTGTTCTGAGAACTGTCTATCCATTTCTTCTCCACGTTGATTAGATGATTTGGGGGCTTTTGTGCATAACTTTTCTGTTTGTTTGTTTGTTTGAGAGACAAACTGAGTCTGAACTTGCTCTGTAGACCAGCCTGGCCTCAAACTTATAAAGATCCCCCTGCCTGTGCCTCCTGAATGAATGAGCACTCCTGATCTTGCCATGTGACTTTTGAGTACTTTGATACAGTTAAAACACGACTCTCAAGTGTACAGTTTCAGAGACCTCTCCATTCTGTAAGCCCTCTCTTCCATCTGTGCTTCCCTTTTCAGTGCAGAAACTCTTTTTATGTAAAATCCCCTTTGTCAATACTTGCTATTTTTTCCTGGGCATTTTGAGACTTACAACCCTTGTCTAGATCTACACTTTACTTTCCCTATATTTTCCTGTAGAGTTTTCAGTGCTTTGAGTCGTATGCTAAGGTTTTTGTTTGATTTTGAGTATATTCTTGTACAGGACATGGGGCAGTAGTTTGTTGCACTGATCCATATGTAGATAGACAATGCCATCAGAATTATTTGTTAACAAGCTGTCTTTAGCTAATGTGGCACCTTTGTGGCCAGAACTGCATGGGTTTGTTTCTGGGGTCTCCATCCTATCCCGTTTGCTCTGTGTATTTTTTTATTTGTGTGTATTGTGTATCTGTCTTACTGGTTTCAACTCCATGGTTCTGTTGTACAGTTTGACAGGGAATTGCTTTTGCTATTGTTTCAGATTTCCCATTTCTGCTCAGATTGCTTTTAAATTTTTAGACAAGAATTTTAGGATTTCTTTCCATACTTTTATGAAGGATGACATAAAATTGTGATAGGTATTATACTGAATTTGTAGACTGCTTTTCCGTAAGATGGCCGTTTCCACAATATTAGCTTTGATAATTAATCTGTGATCATGGAAGAACACTCTATCTGTCTCCTAGTGTTTGGTTTAATTTCTTCTGTTGGTATTTTATTTTTCATTGTAATTTGTTATTTTATGCTTTGAGCCTTTTGCCTGCATGTAGGTCTGTGTGCCACATGTGTGCCTGGCACCCATAGAAACCAGAAAAAGGCATCAGATTCTCTGGAACTGAAGTTATGTAGGGATGTGAGCTGCCATGTGGTTGCTGGGAATTGAACTCAGGACCTCTGGAAGAGCAGTCAGCGCTCTTAACCTCTGAGCCATCTCTCCAGCCCACCTTCAGTCCATTATAATGCACACTTTCACCACACTGCTTTTACCATCATCATCACCACCACCACCACCATCATCATCATTATTATTCTAATACTATTTCTGAAATTTTATTTTTCAAGAGTTGTATCAGCTGCACAATTTTGAGCAAGATACTCAGTTTCTTGCAACTTTAATTTCTTTCTCGAATAATATTTGCAATAATTATTTGAGAATTTCATGTAATGCATTTGATTGTAGTCACGTCCCAAACTTCTCCTAGATCTACCCCTCCTTTCTAACCACACAGCTCATGTTCTCTCTTTGTTAATCCACTGAGTTCAGTGTATGTTGCCCAAATAGTCTTGGGTGGGACGCCTGCCTTGGAGACTGGTCAACCCACGCAGAGCTAAAGAAACCGGCTCTTCCTCTCCTAGTTATCAATAGTTGCTTAGCTAGAGGTGAGAACATGACGCCCACCTCTCCCACCCTATCTTGCTGAGATTTTTGTCTAGCTTGAATTTTTTTTAAGTCTTATGCATGCTGCCACAAATTGCCATAAACTTGTATATTTAACTTCCATATTGTGTGCAGAAAACACTCTTTCCTTGTCATCACCCACCACATATTTATACATAGATATCAAATATATATACATCAACATCATATACATATAGAACATATACATACACAATATATGCATATGTATCATATACATATACATCATACATGTGCATATACATATGCATATACATCATATACATATTAAAATTTATTTATTTATTTTATGTATATGAGTACACTGTAGCTATCTTCAGACACACCAGCAGAGGGTATGGGATCCCATTGTGACCCACCATGTGGTTGCTGGGGATTGAACTCAGGACCTCTAGAAGAGCAGTCAGTGTTCTCAATCACTGAGCCATCTCTCCAGCCCCCTGCAAATTTACATTTTGACAATTTTGAATATGTGCATACTCTATTTTGATTGCATTCTGGTTACCTTCTCTTGTCCACCTATTCCTCTGAAAAACCACTTCTTAGCCAGCCTGCTTTTTAAATTTCATACCTTTTTTATTCCTATTGGATAGGTTTATGGTTTTTATCCTGGGAGACCCAGGTCTTTAAAAGCAATGTCTCACATTGCTGCCTTTACCCAGCCTCTCTGGGTATATTGACACCTGATTCACAAAATAATCTTGATGGATAAAGGGGACAAAAATATTTCCTTGAGTGTCATTTCGTCCTTTGCTTTGTACTACATAGATAGGCCCATCAATGGGGACATATCCTCTCAACTTCACTCAGCAGAGCAAGCATACACCAAAAGTGCCTCTGATTCATAAACTTCTGGACTAGAACACGATCCACCATCAAATAGTAATGCATAATTCTATCGGCTTGATGCTGTGCTGGCTAGTTTAACGTCAACTTGACACAAGCTAGAGTCGTTTTGGAAGAGAGAACCTCAGCTGAGAAAATGACCTCATCAGACTGGCTGTGGACAAACCTGCGGTACATTTTCTTGAATGATAATTGATGTGGAAGGGTCCAGCTCTCTGTGGGTGCTATCACCCTGGAGCTGGTGGTTCTGGGCACTATAGGAAATCAGGCTGAGCAAGTTCTGAGGAGGAGGCCAGTAAGCAGCACCCTCCATGGCTTCTGAATCTGCTCCTGCCTCCAGGGTGCTGCCCTGTTTGAGTTCCTGTCCTGACTTCCCTCTCAGTGAAGGACTGTTGCCTACAAGAGTAAGTCAAATAAACTCTTTTCACACCAAGTTGCTTCTGGTTATAGTATTTTATCACAGGAGCAGAAACACTAACTAAGACAGATGCCAAGTCACGCCTGACCACAGCTCTCTTAACAATTGCAACTTGCTATTGTCTTCCAATGGAAAGTATTAGAGAAATATGATCATGAGAGTATGGTTGAAGGCATTAGCAAAAATAACTTTGGTCCAAGAAGCCATTGGTTTTAGGCCCCCATCGGGCCTTGCTTCTGCTCTTCTAAGATGCTGTGCACATGAGCAGACACACTCTGCACATGAGCAGACACTGTGTGCATGAGCAGATGCTGTGCACATGAGCAGATGCTCTGCACATGAGCAGACGCTGTGCACATGAGCAGATGCTGTGTATGCGAGCAAATGCTGTGCACATGAGCAGACGCTGTGCATGTGAACAGATGCTGTGCACGAGCAGATGCTGTGCACATGAGCAGATGCTGTGCATGTGAACAGATGCTGTGCACGAGCAGATGCTGTGCATGTGAGTGGACACTGTGGATGCTATGCACGCGAGCAAGGATTAGAGCGTTTTCACCTCCACTTGGCTGTCCACCTTCTTGCCTCATTCTGGTCTCCTCTAGTCTTTGGTTCCATTCTATATTTAATGAAAAACTCAGCACTGTGATGTCTTCTTGACATCAGCTTTATTCCTAAGTCATGGTAAGGACACATTCTCTTCTCTCGCTCTCTCCAAACCTAATCATACTACCTATATGATAAAAGGCCAGAGCAGTCATTCTGGTTGAATTTCCCAACACTTTTCAAGGGTGCATATGAGTATGTGGGAATCCTCAGAGAGAAATCAGAAGCACAGAGAGAACTGTGGATTTGGGATCTGACAGGCATGACTAAAGTCGTTTAACAGTTCCATTTGTTACTCACGGCAACTTGGCCTACAGATATCAAGAACATGGTAATAGAAGGAAACAAATATTCCCACCTTTGTAACTTTCTTAAAAATTTCCCCATGGCATATACTCACTGTATATGGCATTGGGTTATATAGCATCATTTTTATACAAGTATATAATTTACTTTTAGCATAGTCACTCATAGCCCCTACTGTCACTAATCTTCTATATTTCATACCTGGATTTGCTCCCTAGCAAATGCACTAGGATCCTGATACCCTGTCTGAGGTCGCATAGTCATCTCTCAGAAAAACAGACAAACAAACAAAAGAATAGAGCAAACAGTGGCCAGCCTAGAGGATACTTGAGTGACATCACGTTCCACGTGCAGAATGAGACAGGGAAACCATCTTCCACCCAGGACAGTTGCCCTGCTAGTGGATAATCAGGCACCAACATTAAGAGATAAAGTCAGGTAGGTACCCAGTGTTCAACAGTCTTGACATTTTTCCTGGTCCCACATCCCCACATTCCATGCAGAACAAATGATATGAGAAACCATCTCCTCACATCTAGGACACTAATCACTAGGACATCTAATCACTGAGTTCTGGGGAGAAGGATTATGGGTTCTCCAATTCAGAAAGTGCCCTGGGAGAGCACATAAGTTAGAACCATGTTGTAGAGCTAACTTCTAAGAATGCTTATACTTGATGAATTCAGTTTACCTGAGCTCAGAAAAATGGTGTGTCATGTGGAGGAAAACATTTCAAAGTGACAGAACAGGACCATCAGGGACAAGGCTAAGGAAGATGCCACACAGTCAAAGCTTCTGCTCATCTGAAAACAACCTGTTCTCACTGGGCTCTTGGGCCCCCTTCTTTCTCATAGTTCAGTTATCACAACATTGTGTCTATTCTGATCTCAGTCCTCACGGTCTCTAAAATCTCTTTCACCTTCCATTAGTAAAGGGAAGGAAGGAGTCCTTAGGGCAGTCAGTCTCTCCAGCATCCTTCTATTTTGGTGCAGAAACTGAATAATGGGAAAGGGTTTTCCTAAAATAGTAAACTTGGCAGAAAACCAAAGGGGATACATACTGAGGTTTTTGTACCTGTTCTGATTATTTTATAAATTTGTATGAACGTTATTGGTCTTTAAAAAGAAATCTAGAGCTGGATTAGATAAGTAATAGGTGTGTTCTTTGCTGAAGAAGCCTGTCTCTCCTGTGGAGCATTGCTTAGTTGCCTGTAGTCCTGTGTCTAGAGTTGAGACATCATGGGCTTTCTCCCTTTCACAACACTTAGTCTTTTGTTGTTGTCTTTGTTTAGATCATGTTTATGCAGCCACATTGGTAGGAAGTTATGGGTGTAGCTTGCGACATTCCTAGGAGACACTGTCTCAAAGCAAACTGCCTGGTCCTCAGGCTTTTACCACCCTTCCGCCCACCTTCTGAAGTGATCCATGAATCTAGGTGCAGAAGTATGCTGTGAATGTGTCACTTGGGACTGGGTTCCTGGTCTGCATTTTGATTGGTTATAGTTTTTTTGTAATTGTCTCCTTTAAAACAAATGATAGGAACCATTTGCCATGTTTTATTAACACAGTATTTCATTCTTCTTAGAAATGTACTTCTCAGTAAACTTTAAAAAACTATAATTCTAGAGTTTATAGGCTCTAGGTGTTGAAGGATAGAGTAGAACCCAGATATGTGTATGCAAATTAAGAGGCAAGAAAAAGAAGCGCTAAGGTGGAATCAGCCTCATTCCCACTTGGTGGAGGTGAGCATGTAGTGTGTGTGAAGTGACCAGAAGAGTCCTGCTAGGTCACATCAAGAGCGCAAGCTCAACAGGCTCAGGCAAAAGGGCATCCCAAGCCTGCTCTGCGGTACTGGAATCCCAAGACTGCCCTGCGGTGCTGGCATCCCATGCCTGCTCTGCGTGACAGCTGGCACAGCTAATGGTTAACATTGCTACTCGGGTACGAACTAATGTCATACTGCCTCTGCATAATGATCCAGTTCTTCCCTAATATTTTTGGTTTCAGGATCTCATCCGAAATGCCTCATTACCTGGAGCCATCACAATTCTCTTTGCCTGAGAATGGGGCTTTTATACATACTTTTAAAAACTAATTCTTGGAGAATTTCATACGTTGTACTTTGATCGCATTCAGTCCTCCCCCTACTCCTCACAGATGAACAACACTTCCATCGTCGCCCAGTGTACCTTCCTTTGATATATTTAAACATCTCTTGAGTTTCACACATGAGGACTATATTTACATCATTTCCACGAATCCCCTAGCTCCTCCTATATCTCCATTATATGTTTTCAAATCCATAACCTCTTCTTCAATGATTATAGTTACACATGTATAATATATGTCACAAAACATATATATTGTTCTATGTGTGTGTGCACATAGAAATACAACATGCTGAATCCATTTAGTGTTGACCTTATTGACCTAGTTTTAGAACTGCTGTGTTTGTGACTGGATAACCTATTAGTGGCCTTGTCTCTGGAGAACATCAACGCTCGTCTTCACAACAACCATTAAGTTCCTGCAGCTCCAAGCACATTCGGGGAGGACGTAGTGAGTCATTACGGAATCCATGGTGGTTCCTTCGGTTCCAGCAGGGATTCTGTGCAAGCTGAGGGCTCGGCTGCCTCAAGGGTCAGTTCTCAGCATTAGGGCTGCCGTCACATTACAACCACGCCTTCGTCTGGTGCCAAAGCCATCGCATGTCCAGTGAATTTCAAGATGTAGAGTTGGCAAGTTCCCACTCACTCTAGAAGACTTTCACCCAGAGACGGCAAACAACCAGGCCATGGCCTTGACAGCTGAGAACGTCAGAGGTGGGGAGAGCGAACAGAGCAAAGAAGTGTGCACTGACACTGAGGTGAAGGACTGTCATCTTTTGTACAAGGAGTTAAACTCAGACACTGTTTGTTGACCTGTTAAAATGATTCATTTTGTAGACCCAGTCTTCCACGAGTCAGCTCGCCATAGAAGAGTTCCTCCTGGTTTGTTCTCCAAGGAAGCACATGGAGCAGTGGAGAAGTCAGCAAGAAAAGGAAGCAACTAGATTCTTGGTAATGTCTTGTGACTGGCATCTCTACTGAGGGATGAGTTATCTTCAGGCTTGGGACACAGAGATAAGATTAGGAGGAGCTCAGAGCTCCTAGATTAAACCCAGCATCCGCATGTTCTCTCGCATGGCTTAGTGCCTGCATCTTTGTTCTTCCCATGAAGCTTTGCCTTAACCCCTTCCACACAGCATCCTTCCAGGTAAATCAACATTTGGAGATAGAATGACCTAAAACACTTTTTCACCAGCCTTCTGTTGCATCTCCTGCAGGGCTGGGTTGAGTGCATGCAGGCTCTCTTCAGAGATGCTTGATTCTTCCGTGCTCTGCCCATACCACTGTGTGCCTGGGAAAGCTGAGGCCTGCCTCATAGACCACTCAGGTTCTTCTCACAGATGCAGGAGACTTCACATTTCCAGGAAGTGGACAGGCTCCCACTGCATCCAGTCTCAGCACATTCCCACACTCTTCTACTAACACATTCACCAGGGCAGGCAGACATAAGCAGTGACTGGTGGAAGGGGTTTCTCATCTACAGAACAGTTTCCCCCATCAGGCAGGTAATGTGGATTTTAGATGATTTCAAGAATATATGAGGAAGCCAGTTTCCTTTCTCCATTTTCCAACAGTCATCCTGTCTCTAGCCAAACATGGTTTCTCCCATACTTAAACATTCCTCTGCAGCTCCACTCACTCTTGAGATGCAGCCCCAATGCTGACTCTGCTAAATACATAGACCACAGAGCCCTCTTGAGCATGTCTCTGCTCTCTCCTACTTGCAGATGAGGGTCGCATACCTCACTCAGAGTCTCTCATCAAAGCTACTAATGACAGGAATCACTGGGGATTCTCACACAAGGCAGTAGTAGGATTAGGCATTTTAGAGTTACTTTATGTAGGCTATCTCAGTTATTTTTGAAATTCTCTTGGGATTCCATAAATTTACTTCTTTCCTGTGTCTTTTTTACCTGTATGAAAAGACCTTTCAGTTGAAACAGACCCATGTCCATTTCATTTGGAAAGAAGCAAAAGTATACATCGTATTTTTCGATAGAGCATGAAACTCAGGACTCTGTTGACAAGACCCCACATTTGAACAAATCTGAGACAGGCTCTGGTTGCTCCTGTGATCTCTGCCTTGAATTTCTCCTGGAAACATCATGTGATGATCTTGAAATGACGATAAAGATTTAAAGGTCCTCTGGGACATGTGGGGATAAGACAAAGACTCTGACATCATGTGTCTGTAGTCTCTAGGAATGTTTACAACATCTCCTACTGAGAATAAGGGAGAAGCCAGCAAGCAGATAAGTAAGAACGGCAATGCCTTTTGTGACTTCAGCCACGTTTCTGCACCCAGCACAGAACATATAAATGAGGAGATCAGCTGAGCCCTCAGTGAAGGCCCTTCCTGCTAAGATGAAGTCCATCTTCTTCAGCCTTTCCCTGCTCCTCCTTCTACAGAAGAAAGCAGCCGGGATAGAAATCTATGGTGAGTTCAGGGAGCAGCCTGGAAAGAGAGGCACTCAGGGAGGATGTCCATAAGGGTGTTCTGGCAGTGAGAAGAACCCTCCATGGGGTCATCTTCTTGATGGACTTTGAGTCTTCTCCACCCACATCCACATACCTGTGGGTACATCAGTGGGTTGATGGGGGAAATTCTGGGATAAGACTTGAAAAGGAGCTGAACAGATGATATAACTCAAAGATTCTTATCATCCATCAGCAGGTGGGACAAAAGGACACCTTCTAGTAAAAACATCCCCACTCATATTTCTGGGAAATGGCCAGTTCCTCTATGGGCACAAAGAAGAACAGGAAGAGGCCCCTGAAGAGAGCATCTTTGTGCAAACTAAGCACCATGCATATGGCCAGGATGTTGATGCTGACCTGGAAGAGGCTCACAGTTCACAGGAACAGACAGGTTTAAAGGAAGACATAGTTTGTGATGAAGAAGATGAGCTTGCCCAACAAAAATCCCAGCTGCAATCCCAGTCACAAATAAAATCCCAAAGCCAAGTGAAATCCCATGCAGGCCAGCTGAAGTCCCAAACAGGCCAGCTACAGACCATAGGGCAGGTGAAGTCACAAACCAAGCTGAAATCCCACGGAGCCTCTCTGAAGTCCTACAAAGCACCACTAAATCTCCGCAAAGATGTTCCTCAGCAAATCAAGGGCAAAGGATACAGCCTGGATGCAGACCTGGCCCAAGTGCACCAACAGCGTGCAAAGGTTCACAGGCTCAAGAGAAAGCCTGGCCGGTCCAGGAAAACAGCAGCATTCTTACCACAGTTTAGACACCGCTCCCAACCCTATCATGGGTACTTCATGCAGTTTCAAGAGCAGCTACAGGGCAGTGTTCATCACACAAAATCCTTCCATCATAGTCCTGGGATGTGCTACTGTCCAAAAGAAGGGCTAGTTCTATACCCACACACCTTCACTGGATAATACATTCATTAACCTCTCAAGAATTAAGACATATTTAGAGGTGAGTATCTTAGCAACCAGGAGACCCATCTATCCCAGTGTTTCTAGGTGGTGCATGGAGGACTCCCTGGCCCTCCCCGTGGGATTGGTAGTGATAACTACAGCAGTGGGTGTGCTGAGCTACACACATTATGGAGATGAGCTCCACCCCCTGCTGAATGAAGCAAGCACCTGTTAGAGGCAGAGAAAACTACCTGGGCTATCATGGTGTCTCAAATCCCTCTCCTTAGTATTCTCTACACATGTAGCCATTAGTTCTCTGAACATGCACCACTTATACAGTCATGTAAATTTGAGATATATTTTGGTAACTTCTTATGCTTTGGATTCATAAGGCTCAGTTTCTTGCTACATTGTTACACAGTGTTATTGGTTTTGTTTCCCACACCAGTTAATGTTCTTCAGTGCCATTTGGGTTATACTTATCATTTTGAGACCAGAGACCCATGAGATATTGAGGCATCTTTGTGAATATGAGAGATAAATGAGCCCATGAACCATCCTTGTTTGTGATCCAGACGTTGTGAGAAGTGGCACGCCAGGGTGCTGAGGAACCGGTTACACGGGTGTTTGCTTTGTCAGGAGAGAAGTCTGAAGCCTGGGGAGGAAAAGGAGGTGCTACATTCATGTTTGCATTAAGGGGCACATCATGTGAAGAGAAGGCAAGCAACAGAACTGTGGGTCCAGTGGTCAGTAGCAGCCAGTACTCCAAATGGCTGCAACTCGAACAGACAAGGGACCTGGTCACATGGCCCTGCCTGCCAGCCCTCACTAACCTGTGTTACAATCTATGTCCTCTCTCCATAGGAGTCACCTGCCCTGCATGGACTGTGTTGTCCTTAAGATGCTGACTGCCCTGTAGTCCTCAACACATGCAAGGATGCCATGACCTGCTCCCATGTTCCTTCCTGAGACTTTCTAAACTTGGAGCACCCTCACACTGGTGCTCTCCAATAAACAGAGCCTTCCTGACATCAGTTGCTTTTGACTGTTGAAATCTCCAAGTTCCTACCAGCTTTGGTGTTTGGATGACCTCTTTTCAAATGACAAACTCAAACTGAAAGAACAGAACACTCTTGTAGCGTTACACATAATAGAAAACAAGTGTTTCCCAATAAAGACATTGTTTTGGCATCAATTGTTTTAATTTGTCTATATGTTTTGATTTTGTGTGTATGTATGTGTGCATGTGTGAGTGGTTGTTCATTCCTTCCAGGACACGCCTATGGAGTTCAGAAGATAACTTTTAGAACTTGGTTTCTTTTGTCTTCCATGGGACACAGAGCCTGAACTCAGGTCATCAGGCACTACGGGTGACTATTCTTTCTCACTGAGCCCCTGTTCAAGCATCCTCTGCTTTCGCCTATTTAGATCCTTCCATTCCTATGAGTTTAATGGTTTGGAGGGCATATCTCCAAATGATGTTCCAGATACCAATAACAGCAGTCACAGCCCTGTATCTAGATCTCTTTCTAGAAATGCAACATCAACAGAAGGGATGAGCTCTCCCGTTACTCTGTGCTCATACTGAGCACATCTCCCCACTCTCAAGACCCTTTTGCTAGTGGGGTTTCAGAAACTGTGTACTGAGAAATGCCACATAACCTGTATTCTGTCAGGCCATGCAGGGCTCCGTGCTACACTGGCACACTCATTTGTATTGGCCAAGGACACCTTACTCTTATTTCCAGAACATTTTCTTCTTTTCTGGCTTCTTTTCAGAAGCAAATATCTCATGCACTGACAGGTTAAGCCTCTACCACTCAGCAAGATAGAGTGTGTTGACAGAGTATGTCACTGTGGACAGACAGAATGAAGGGCCAGATATAATAGTTGGGAGGGGTCCAAATGGCCACTTCCTGACTATATGATCTATTTTCTGGTATCTTGGAAGCTTCCAGAGAATGAAAATTCTTTAGGAACAGAAGATAACATGGAAGAGTAAAGATAGCTTTGCAGTTCCAGGTCAGCCACAGGAACCACCTATCATCATAAAACCTTACATCCTACCATTTGTACACAAGAAAAGTTCAGGGAGTAACTTTGAGCCCCGTTTCATATCTGTTGGCTGAGATATATATATGTATCTGACTTATTTATTCATGAGTATATTTGAAGCTTTTGAAAAAGGAAAGAATGACTCAATGTGGTCAAATATCAACATACCTGCCTCAGATTCCACAAACCCAAAGTCACATGACCAGGAGTCAGTGCCACCATCCCTTTGATTTAGAAAGTATAATCCTTCTAGCTATGAACATAAAGCAGTGACCCTTTTGTTGTGCATTCACAGGGGGTGGCCCCCCATTTCTCTGTGTACACTAAATGGGGAGAGCATGAAACTGGAGAAATGCCCAAGCTTTAGAACATAAGAAAATTGTTTTATTCTGAGGTCTGGAAATTTGGAGGCCATGAGTCCATCTTTCCTTTTAAGTTCCTCGTTTGAAAACTACAATTGGAAGCACATTACACATGTAGGTGATACTAAGATGCTGTCAAGGTACACCCAAGGGTAGAGTAAGGTAGACTTTAAAAGTTTAACCATAGAATAATCACACTTTATATGTGGTGAGAACAGAGAGCAGAAGACAGGATGTAGATTGTTGCAGGTTTAATTAGATTCTCTGCCAAACAAAATGTTGACTTCTAAGTCCTGGACTTAGAAGAGAGTATTTGGAACTAGAAATCCCTGAGAAAGGATTATACTCACCCAAACATGACCAGAGTGCTTTCACTCAGAGCCAGTCATAACTGGTATCCTTTAATCTTCCTTTTTTATTATTTTAGGGTTGGTTTTTTTTTTTTTTTTTTTTTTTTTTTTTTTTTTTTGGTTTTTCGAGACAGGGTTTCTCTGTATAGCCCTGGCTGTCCTGGAACTCACTTTGTAGACCAGGCTGGCCTCGAACTCAGAAATCCACCTGTCTCTGCCTCCCAAGTGCTGGGATTAAAGGCATGCGCCACCACGCCCGGCTTATTTTAGAATTTTATACATGCTCGAGATACTTTTGATTAAAACTAATGCCTGATCCATTTTCTCCAGATTCTCTTCTACCCTTTCACCACTGTTATTTCATCCCAACTGTATGTTTTGCTTTGTGTTTTTTAATCTACTGAGTCTACTTAGTGTACACTGGTGTAGGATGATCTTCTGGAACATGGGTTGGATCTAGGGGGCTGCATCCCTGAAGACAATGTATCTCCCAGCTGGCATAATGTGACAGATGGTATACTGTATAGCAATGGGCATGATGGGGATCTCCCCCATCCATGATAAGATTTTGGCTGATTTGATGTTGTGCAGGTCTTATGCATGTGGTCACAGCTGCTGTGGGTTTAAGTGTGCAGTAGCATTGTCATGTCTGGAAAAGACTTTCTTGGCAGAGTCCACCCGAGTGTTACCATCCTTCCTCTCCCATCTTGACTGACGCTCCCGAGCCTTGTAATTAAGGAAGGGAATGTAATATTTGGGGGCAGGGGTTGGTCAATTCAACCAAGATCAGGTTGCCCCCAAAGAGCAAAGTCTCATATACATCAAGTAATGCCATGTAAATCCACTCCTCAATTTAAAACTATTGGTTAAATGAAACTAGCAACAGCCAATTGCTGTGGGGGATAGAGAAAGGTAGAGTTTGAGTTACCAGGCTGGGCGTCAGAGGTAGGGACCACAAAGAGAACGAGAAGGAGAGATGGAGAGAAGGAATATGGAAGAGAAGACAGAGAATAGGAGGTCTCCATTAGCCATGATGGACCAGCAGCCTGAGCTCAAGTGAAATGCCTCTCCAGACACCTAACTGCTGAAGCAGGAAACTTGCAATAGCAAGTATTTGGGGAGCACAGTTAAGGAAGTAGCCAGACCAGTATTAGAGAATTAGATTAGAGGTAATCTCTAATTGCACAGAGCTTAATAAATAAATCATTTGTTCATTTGTAACTTAGATGGGTATAAGCATAATTCATATTAATTTACAGATACAACTTTCCCATTTAGAGATGAGTTCAACACTCACTGCATTAATCATATCTTATGGTAAAAAGAAGCTTCTTTGCAGAAGCTTGAGGGATGCACTACCTGTGCCAACAAAGAAATCTGGGTGCAGTTTATTATTAATGTCCATTTATCAGAATGAACATGCTAGTTTCTTCTCTAGAGCCTATGATCTAGCCAGACATGGATTTTGAAAACAGTTAAGCATGCCAGGCATGAGCCTTCCTCTTTCACCCCATCCATGTGTCATCCACCAGTACACTGAGGCATGCTCTACCTAGGAACACACTGACCTTGCCAGTGTGGGAATCTGGTAAGTGATCTTCACTGTCCTTCCAGTCCTCCATTTTGAACTCCCTAGTCTCATACCCAGACCTGTAGCAGACTATCTTCATGGGGCTGTCTTTTTCTCTAACTCAAATTCCTGCAAACTCCATCAAACCTTACAGTAACCCAATTTTTCTCCTTTGGGTCAGTCCCTAATACCTAGAAACACTTAAGACCCCGAAGTGAACACACCTAGCAGGGACTCAGAACCACTCCATAGCAGGCAACCCATAGCTATTAAAATTTCCTAAGATCAAGAGGGTCACAGAAAGACCAAAGAACAGAATACCAACTCAAGAAAGACAAGACCAGGTATCAACATTTAGACCCACAATCATCCCAAACAAAGATGCCTATATACCAGTACAAAACCACAATCATAACACTAAAGGGATAATATGTCTCTACCAAAACCCATCAATTTTTGAACAGTAGGTCCTGAAAAATGCAATATAGCTGAAGCATGCGACAAAGATTTCAAAATAGTGATTATGGATATGTTCAAGGATCTCAAAGAGGATATGAGTAAACCCCTTAAGGAAGTCTGCGAAAAACACATATAAAAAGTGGGATGAAACGAAATGTTAAATCTAAAATAATTCAGAAACAAAGCAATCAGGAAATCCAAGATGCTATAAAAAGGTCAACTCTATGAACAACAGGAACAGAAAAAGGAGAAAAGTTCAAACTTAAAGAAAACATTTTCAACAAAATTACAAAAGAAAATTTCCCTAACCTAGAAAAGCAGTTGCTTATCGGGATGAAAGTATCATACAAAATAACAGATGATTTTATGAGGTCCCATTTGTCAGTTCTTGATCTTAGAGCATTGTAGGAAGCCGTGGTCAGCGGTGATACGTCCACCATTCCAAGATGGCGCGGACATCGTGTCCTCCCCACTAGAAAACAATGGATTGCGCAGGTACAAAAAGGCAAAAGCCCACCAAAGTCACTGGCCAATCCTGAGGCGTAATATTGGGTGATGAGTGAACAGCCAATCAAAAGTGAACACGTCACTCTAGGGTATATTTAAGCTGTGCCTCTTCCTGTCTTTGGCCCTTCCACGGCCTTTCTGCTTCTGCTGTTACAAGTAAAGCCTCGTCTGTGGTAATACCCGAATATTGCCTCACGTGTCTCTCTTCCACGGGCAAAAGGGGACACGGGAGGCGCGCGGAACAGAGCATAAGCCATTGGTGTTCTGTTCAGGAACTTTTCCCCTGTGCCTAGGTATTCGAGGGTCTTCCCCCACCTTCTCTTCTATTAGTTTCTGTGTATCTGGCTTTATGTGAAGGTCCTTTATCCACTTGGACTTGAGCTTTGTACAAGGGGATAAGAATGGATTAATTTGCATTCTTCTACATGCTGACCTCCAGTTGAACCAGCACCATTTATTAAAAATGCTGTCCTTTTTCCACTGGACGATTTTAGCTCCTTTGTCAAAGATCAAGGGATCATAGGTGTGTGGGTTCATTTCTGGATCTTCAATTCTATCTATTGACCTTCCTGCCTGTCTCTGTACCAATACCATGCAGTTTTTATCACTATTGCTCTGTAGTACAGCTTGAAGTCAGGGATGGTGATTCCCCCAGAAGTTCTTTTATTGTTGAAAATAGTTCTCACTACCTTGAGTTTTTTTGTCATTCCAAATGAATTTGCAAATTGCTCTTTCTATCTCTATGAAGAATGATTTGAAATTTTGATGGGGATTGCATTGAACCTGTAAATTTCAAAAAACCAAAAAAAAAAAAAAAAAAAGAATTTGTAAATTGCTTTTGGCAAGATGGCCATTTTTTACTATATTAATCCTGCCAATCCAATATATACAAAGAACTCAAGAAATTAGACTCCAGACAACCAAATAACCCTATTAAAAATGGGATACAGAGCTAAACAAAGAATTCTCAACCAAGGAAACTCAAATGGCTGAGAAGCACCTAAAGAAATGTTCAACATCCTTAGTCATCAGGGAAATGCAAATCAAAACAACCCTGAGATTCCACCTTACACCAGTCAGAATGGCCAAGATCAAAAACTCAGGTGATAGCAGATGCTGGCAAGGATGTGGAGAAAGAGGATCACTCCTCCATTGTTGGTGGGATTGCAAGCTGGTACAACCACTCTGGAAATCAGTCCAGAAAATTGGACATAGCATTACCTGAGGACCCAGCTATACCACTCCTGGGCATATACCCAGAAGATGCTCCAACACATAACAAGGACACATGGTCCACTATGTTCATAGCAGCCTTATTTATAACAGCCAGAAGCTGGAAAGAACCCAGACGTCCTTCAACAGAGGAATGGATACAGAAAATATGGTACATTTACAGAATGGAATATTACTCAGCTATTAAAAACAATGAATTTGAGAAATTCTTAGGTAAATGGATGGAACTAGAAAATATCATCCTGAGTGAGGTAACCCAATCACAAAAGAACACACATGGTATGCACTCACTGATAATTGTATATTAGCCCAAAAGCTTGTAATATCCAAGATACAACTCACAGACCACATGAAGCTCATGAACAAGGAAGACCAAAGTGTGGGTGCTTTGGCCCTTCTTAGAAGGCGTAATAAAATACTCATGGGAGCAAATATGGAGCCAAAGTGTGGGACAGAAACTGAAGGAGGGGCCTTCCAGAGACTGCTCCACCTGGGTATCCATCCCTTGTGCAGTCACCAAAGGCAGACACTGATGTGGATGCCAGGAAGTGCATGCTGACAGGAGCCTGATATAGCTGTCTCCTTAGAGGTCTGCCAGAGCCTGAAATATACAGAGGTGGATGCTCACAGCTAACCATTGAACTGATGATGGGGCTCCCAATGAAGGAGTAAGAGAGAAGACTGAAGGAGCTGAAAGGGTTTGAGGCCCCATGGGGAGAGCAACAATACCAACCAACCAGAGCTCCCAGGGTCTAAACCACCAGCCTGGGAGCACATAGGGAGGGACCCATGGCCCCAGCTGTATATATAGGGAAGGATGACATTGTCAGGCATAGGTGGATGAGGAAGTCCTTGGTCCAGTGAAGGCTAGACGGCCCAGTGTGGGGGAAATAGTGGGTGGGGAGGTAGGAGTGGGAGGGTGGGTGGGGGCATATCCTCACAGAAGCAGGAGGAGGGGGGATGGGATAGGGGTTCCTGGGGGCGGGGGGGAATGGGGAACAGGAATTACATCTGAAATGTAAAAAACTATCCAATAAAAAAATTTTTTTTAAATACCAAACAGATGGGACCAGAAAGGAAATTTCCCATGACACATAATAATGAAACACTAAACCTATAGAACAAAGAACGAATATTAAAATCTACAAGTGAGAAAGACCAGATAATATATAAAGACAGAGCCATTATAAAAATGCCTCACTTCTCAATGAAGAGTCTTAAAGGCAAAATGCCCTGAATAGATGTTCTACAGACTCTAAGAGACCACAGATGTCAGCCCAGGCTACTATACCAAGCAAAACTATTGATCACAATAAACAAACAAACAAAAAAACCCCACTCCCCCCAACACACACACACACACACACACACACACACACACCGAATTTAAGCAGTATCTATCTACAAATTCAGTTCTATAGAAGGCACTAGAAGAAAACGTTGATCTGAAGACATTAATCATATCTAAGAAAACACAAAGAATAAATAATCCCAGACCAGTAAATTTAAAAGGGGGAGTAAACTCACAGGATAGCAACTGTGAAGGCCTAGCCCAGGCTATTCTTCTTTCAGGTTGTCTCTTGAAGGTAGCCAAGGGGGAAGAGCATGGAGGTGGGGAGGCAAGATTTAATCTTGAGTATTAGAGACTGCCTTTTCTATAATAAAACTTACACCTTTTTTGAGTCTAAATTACTTTGGTAGCTGACCTGCCTGAGTGTCTCTGGTATTTAGCATCTCATAATAACACAGTGGAGGGGGTGGGGGCTAAGTAAAAGGATTTTATTGTTAGTGTCCTTTCTCTGGTCAACCAGCCAGAAGCCTCTTTGGCTAAGCTGGTTAACTCTTTGTAAACCAGAGAGAAAGGAAAGGAAAAGAATTAAGATGATTTATACAAGCAAATATGCACAGACATATATACATTCAAACATTCATACACCCACACTCTGGCTAGGCCCTACAGTCAGCTCCACAATTATTCATGCATGCTTACATATACACACATACTTACACACATATGTATAGAAAAACAGACATATGCATTTGAAGGGAAGAATGGATGGATGGACAGATGGGACAAAACTCCCCAAACCAAACCATTCAACCAAAATTTTATTTCTTTTCTCTGGTCTTTTTATGCCTTCTTAGACAGAAAGTTTTTTATAAAATTACCTCAGAGATAAGATGCTACATAAAATGGGAATTACAAAAGGATGTTGATATTAAGTTCAAGCAGTGTTTCATTATTATAACATGTTCATTATAAGTTCAAAGCAACAGTTTTTTCATGGTCTTCCCTTATCATAGTGCACACCTGTGACTTTATCCTTAGACCTAAATGTTTTTCCTTGAACACAAATTTGTCCCAAGTCTATTTCTCTTTTTAGTGATTACTACACTCATTGTATTTCTTATTATGCGGGCTTTACTTACTAGTGTTAGGAGTGGGCATGTTTTATTCTTGATTCTAACTTTATTACATCTTTCTAGCAAAGCAACTAAGACCATCTCTTAAAACTTTCTTCCTAAAATTAGTTAAATCAAATCAGGAATTCTATAGAATCATTATCTATTTGTTTATGTAGCATCACTACAAGATAGTACATCTTCATAGGTCTGTAGAAATCTGCTCAAAAGGGTAGGTCAATACCTAGTTATTGTTATATATTTAATGATAATAGGAAAAGAATATTAATAGCAAGAATCTTTCCTCAAATATAATCTCCTCGGCTTTGCCTAAAGAAGCAAATCAGTCATAGCTTGAAAACCCATGGCAGAACCCTCTCAGGAAGATCACCTGCTGCATAATAAGAAATACAATGAGCTTTCATAATTACAGTGAAAAAAAAAAAAAGAACTCAACTCCAAATGGACCAGGGACCTCAACATAAGATTAAACACACTGGTTCTGATGGAAGACAAAGTGGGGAAATAGTCTTGAACTCATTGGCACAGGAAAAGCTTTCTGAACAGGACACCAATAGCACAGGCACTAAGACCAGCAATTAATAAATGGGACCCTGTGAAACTGAAAAGCTTCTGTGTGGCAAAGGCCACCATCATTTAGACAAAGCAGCAGCCTACAAAAGGCTACAGAATAAGAAAAGAGTATTACTGAGTATACATCCAGTAGAGGGCTAACAAATGACAGCTCATGGTGGTGAGGATGTGGGGTAAGGGGAACACTCATACATTGCTGCTGTGAGTGTGAGCTTGTACAGTTACTCTGGAAACCAGTGTGGTGGTCCCTCAGGAAACTGGGAATATATCTACCTCAAGATTCATCTCCCTCTTGGGACTATTGCCGAAGGGTCTACATTTTGCTACAAAGGCATGTGTTCCAGCTCCACCCTGTTCTTTGCTGCTCTGTTCACAATAACCAGAAAATGGAAGCTGCTTGGGAACCATCAACAGGTAAAGAAAGTGAGGTGCATTCATATGATTGTAAATGTTTTCTAAAAAACAAACCGCGAAATTTGCATGTAAATGAATGGAACTAGAAATGGAATATCACCATGAGTTAGGTAACCCCAGCGCGCATGTATATACCCAGAATATGGACAACAGAGTGAAGAACAGTGACCAGTGAAAGGTGGAAGAGCGAACAAGAGAAGGTAAGGGGTGGGTGAGTTTGAGCCAAGTACATGAAATGTCACATAAGGAAATGTCACATAAGGAAATGTCACATGAGGAAATGTCACATGAGGAAATGTCACAGGGAAATCCATTCTTTTGTACTGTGCTGAAGAAGAAGGAACATGGATAAAAATACTGGATTGTTACGTCTGAGATGTCATGTCTACATAGTCTCTGAAGAGTCTCTCTAATCCTTTTCTATTTCCCTCTTACAGGCTTCAGCGATTAGGCTTCGAGAATACGCATCTGACATGGACCACAGTGCCTTGTGACCTCGGTATTTGCTGTATGCCAAGAACGAGTTCTTACTGAGCTGAATAATAAAAAGTTATGGTAATGTCAACCTTATTTATGGGTCAAAGAAGAAAATCCTTGTCCAATTCTCCATACTAAGGACACAGATACCAAAAAGGAGATTAAGATTGGGGGGAAGCAAAACAAAACAAACAAAAAAATCAGAAATGAAACTAACTGCATGATTTATAGCAACAGAATTCAAGCAAATTTGAAAAAATGCATCTCAACATAGAAAGCCATCATTCTGATAAAAATGAGACCCATGGCAGAAAAGGGAACTGGCTATCTGGTGGAGAATGAGCCGCAGACATGGTGTCTTCGCGCAGGAAGGAAGAGGTGATCCTGAAATAACGAAGAAAGGGAATTTGAGAAAGACTGGAAGCCAAGATTGCCAAGAGTTTGGCACACTAAAGCATTGTGATTGCGACATTAGCTGAAGCAATAATGTAAGCAAAGGAAATCAAACAAATACTGTCCGTGTTTGCAGAAAACATGATACTACATATTGGAGATCCCAAAAAATTCTACCAGAAAATGTCTGCCAATGATAAACTACCCTGAAATTAATATGAAACCATAAAGACCCCAGAGACCCAAACCAATCCTGAACCAAAAAAAGCTGTGCTCGAGGGGTTACAATTCCAGATCGGAGGCTATATTACAGAGCCAAAGTAACTAAAGAAACACCATAATACAGGCACAAACCAGAAAACAAAGGCCCCGGAACACGAGGACACGTAACTGCAGCCACTTAATGTTTGACAAAGATGCCAAAGCATAAGCTGGAGTAAAGAAAGCATCTTCATCACATGGGCCTGGGAAAACGGGAAGGCCCCACGCAGAGGAATGAGATTAGTAATGCCTCTGCCATTAAATGAGACCTAATTAAGAAGTTAATTGTACATCATAGTTCTAGATTCCCCAGTGCCACAGGGAACCTTCCTCTTCTGGGACTTCATTTCCATATTTTTCATGTGACACCGTGATTTCTAATATAATTGAGTTGAACTTCCTCTTCCACATTAGATGAAACGCTGTGTGATGCAGGCAAGGGCAGTGTCCAGAGGTAGTGAACACGGACTGACTGATTTTACTTCCTAATTCTACTGCATGTTTACCTTGAGTGGGCTTAGCAAGAGGGTCTGGGTAAAAAATGATGTGGCTTCCAGATCCAGCCAAGAGATATGACTGTGAATCAGGTGGATGCCTATAGAGCCAGAAAGGAGCAGAGTGGTTCGGCAGACAATAGATCCGGTCCTGATGCTGCCCTATTGGATCCAGGAATGAAAGGTAAACAGGAAGTGAATATTTATATCCTATTGCTACTGGATGCCAAGTGCCAGCTGTACATTTCAAGCCTCTGTTTACCTGTGGGAAACTCAAATGCTACTTTATGTGACATTTATCTCATGATGCTGTTAAACATAAAATCATAACTCTGCCCCAACTTCTGATCCCCTCTCAAATACCACTCAGTAATCAGAAGTGAGTTATAAACTGCTGATTTTAATGACAATTAAAATCTCAGAAAACTTGACGTTCTCTAGCCTTCTCATTCCCCGAGGCTTAGAGAGAGCAGGGAACCTAGCCCCTTCCTTGTCCATGGAGAGTACAAATTTGGTCTAGAAGACGCTTTGCTGTTGCAATTTCCTGGAATCTAGAAGAGTCAGAACACAAGGTGCCTTGAAGTAACAGGGAGGTGGAGGCTCGATGGAGATAAAGGTCTTGCTTCCATGCCCAGGTACACAGTCTCCTAGGTAAGCAAGACCAAGTCCAGATAGCATCCGAAGACAATGGACACTTGGTCTAAGGTCATGCTTCCCAGGGGCCCTCTTAAAACTCTGATATGATTATCTCTTTAAAGTAATACTATCTCTTAAAGCTATAATGATTGCAAAGAAATGGTTGGCTACATATAGTGAGAGATACAAGACTGGAAACGACATTGTAGAAACCCTGTGGCCAACAATCTGATGGAGTAAGTCATTGTAATTTAAAGATAGAAGGAGCCTGGACCTGGAGGTGTGGGAGTGTGGGGATCAGTCAGGTGTGTCTCTGATCTGCTGGGTAAAACTGAGAAGACATTTCTCTTAAAGAGCCTGTACAATTCACATAAAGCAATGGGAGAAATTACATCTTTCAATACTCATTTTCTAGTCCTTTCTGCCCTTCAAGATCAGAAAAAGATAGTATTTCACACTCCTGCCACAGGCCCAGGGGCTATTTAGAGAGAGAGGGTGGTAAGAGACCGAGGTAGTGGGCATCCCCAGTGAAACAGTATTTTCTAGGCATGGCAGGGCTGTTAGGCACATGAACCCACAGAAGCTGTGACCATGTGACTGAGTCACAGCCAAGATCAAATTACTCAAGATCCCAGCATGGATGAAGAAGGTCTCATGAAGTTCCACCAGTATCTGAGAAGCCCTGGGCATGGGATGGGAGTTAGTCTTCTTCAGGGATGTGTTCCCAGAGAGGGCACATGTGCCCTAGGAGATGGTCCTTCCCCTGGGCACATACTACCAGCACCAAGTGGCCTCAGGGACTTAACAAGAAGTATGTACAGTTGGGAAAGAAAGGCATCACAGGGTAGTGAAGGAATTGGGAGGTAGGAAAAGTGTGCAGCTTTGGTCAGAAATACTGAGCACATTTCTAGATATTTCTTAGCCATGGTTTTCTTCTTTTGGAGAACTCTATATTCAGGACCCAGACCCACTTTTCAAATGGACCATTTTTTAAAAACTTATTTATTTTTATATGTATGAGTGTTTGGTCTTCATGTAAACCTGTCCATCATATTCATGCCTGGTATCCACGGAGGCCAGCAGAGGACAACTGGATCACCTGGCACCACTGTAACAGCCAGTCATGAACTGCCAAGTGGGTACCAGGAATTGAACTTGGATCCTCTGGAAGAGCAGCCAGTGTTCTTAATTACAGAGCCATCTCTCCATTGTTTGGGTGGATTTCTTTTCTCTTGTCTCCTCGTCTTTTGAATTCTTTTCATATTCCGAGTGTTAAATCTCTGTCAGGTGTCCAGCTGGCAACAATTCACTGCCATCCTGTCTGTAGGCTTCCTCTTCACCAGGGGACATTTTTCCCTTTAGCTGTGTATAACCTTTTTAGTTTTGTGAAAACCTACTTGCCAAACTTTGGCCTCAATCCTTGAGCAAATGGAGTCCTAATTTTGAAGTCCTTCATACAGCTACATCATGTTTCAGGGGTCAGGTTTAGGTCTTTAATCCATTCTGTCTTTCTTTCCCCCTCCCCCCCACCCATCTATCTATCTCTCTGTCTGTCTCTCTGTGTCTCTGTCTCTTTGTGTCTCTTTGTGTCTCTGTCTCTTTGTGTCTCTGTCTCTTTGTGTCTCTCTGTCTCTTTGTGTCTCTCTCTGTCTCTGCCTCCCCCCCCCCCCCCGTGCAAGATGAAAATGCAGATCTAATCTCATTTTTTTCCTGCATGTGAACATTCAGGTTTTCTGTCCAACCCATTCCATGTCTCCCTAACTCCTTCTAAAGCTTATGGCCTCTTTTAATTTAGCCACGTGTGTGTGTGTGTGTGTGTGTGTGTGTGTGTGTGTGTGTGTACATATATATGTGTGTGCGTGTGTGTATACATACACACACACACACACACACACACATATATTTAAAGATATAGATACAACCTGATGAGGCCTAACCATTTAGTACCGGATAACTAATTAGGGGGCTCATCCCTGAGAAGGAATAATTTTCCCTCCCTCAGCATCCCTCTTACAAGTTAACATCTCTATTGGCAGCCTCCTTGTCCAGGTCTTTTTAAGCAGCCATGTTGTTGAAGTGTCATGGCTGAAGTTGTCCTGCCATTTATAGGAGGCCCAGTCTCATGGCAGACTTCCTGTCCTCTAGCCTTTACCATCTTCCTGCCTCTCCTTGGCAGTGTTCGCTGAGCCTTGGGTGTAGCCTTGTGTTACAGATGTGTCAGTTGGGACTGTGCACCCCACAGTTAGCTGCTCTCTGTGTGTTTACCAGGTGTGGGTTTCTGTAATGGTCTCCATACATTGTAAAGAGCAGCTTTGATAAGAGAATTACCATTATTTGTCGGTATGAGAATAAGTATGTAGAATTCAGATAGAACTCACGCCAGCTTAGGAGAGTGTCTATCAAAGGGTTTCCTCTAAGACCCACTCTCTCACTAGCCCATGGTGGTTGGCTAGGTTTCCAGCACCAGGCATGATTACTGAATGGGCCTTACATCCATTCAGTCAGCTTTTGGTTATCGAAGGGCAAGATACAAGCCACCACTGCATCCTTAGGTATATTTTGCTGTGATGGTCATTTTTTGTGATTCATAGGCATCACAGCTGATAGTTTGTAGCAGGTGGTATAGCACATTTTCTGGACTGCTTGCTCAGCTATATTTATTGCTGACTGTTCATAATAGACAGGAAATGAAAACAATGCAAATGTCAACTGGAAAATGGACAATGAAAACGTAGGGTATAAATATTGTCTAATACTAGTCAGGTATAAGAAAAATAAAATCATTAGGGACTGGAGAGATGGCTCAGTGGTTAAGAGCACTGTCTGCTCTTCCAGAGGTCCTGAGTCCAGTTCCCAGCAACCACACAGTGGCTCATAACCATTTATAATGGGATCTGATGCCCTCTTCTGGTGTGTCTGAAGACTTCTACGGTGTACTCACATACATAAAATAAACAGATCTCTTTAAAAGAGTGAAATCATAAAATTTATAAGTAAATGGATGGAACTAGAAAACCCAGACCCAGAAAGACAAGTGCTACATGATCTCTCTTAGCTGTGGTTCCTATAGCTCTGAATCTTCAGGTGAAAGTATATGCCCTTGGGTAACCATAGAAATGAAGAAAGCAAAGAAGGAAAAATATGAGGGAGCACTCAAGTGGGGACTGGAAGGATATAAGGGATAAAAGAAAACTTTAACTGGGGAGCAAGGCCAATACAATACAAAAGAGAAGGAAGAAAAAAAAACACTAACAGGTTTGAAAGACCTGTACAAAATTAGATAATTTTTGCTTATCTATTCTGTTCATATGTATGTGTATACATATATAATCTAACTGAAGATATGCTATGTGGGCTGACAATGATACCCCAAGAACCATACACTATCTAACAAAAATTCTAACACCAGGCACAAAAAATTTACATTCAAGTTGTTGGTCAGAGGAGTCCAAAAGACACATAAAACAATATAGGCTGTTGGTATTACTCTTGGTTGCCTCCAAGAGACTGAAGGAAGGAAAATTCCTGTTTCTTGAAGACACCACACATTTCAACCACAGAACTCCAGAGAGGCTAGCTAGGTCTGGTCTGAGAGCCTCCTCCCTGAAGACCTGGTTTAGATGAGAGTTACAGTGAAATAAACAGAACTTGAGAGTTCTATTCATGACGAAGCATGTCAATGCTGTCTTGAAGGGCATTGCGTGCTGGGGAATGAAGGTAAGATCTGTCCTGAAGACCTCTGCAGCTTGAAGTCTCATCTCCACTCTGAACTGAGATATGTTCAGGAAGTAGAGAGGTCACTGTTGGATGTTCTCAAGGTAAAAAAAGGAAGATTTATAAGAATGCTCTCATGTTGTGTCCTTGGAGAGGTCCAGGGAACAGTCCCAAGACTCCTACTGAGCAGAGAGAAGGAGGCCAAATTTGCTGATAAGAAAGGTCATTTGCCTTCAAACCTGCAGCAAGGCCAGTCAGGGAACTATATAAAGAAGAACCTCAGTCAGCTCTCAGTCAAGACCCTTCCTGGCAAGATGAGTCCCACCAGCTTCTTCCTCCTTACATTGCTTCTCGTTCTGGTGACAGAAGCAGCCTCAAGAAGGCCCCGTGGTGAGTGGCAATTTTGTTCTATTGGAAAAGATGTTTGAAAACAATGTTCTCAAAGGAGTCTGCAGAATGCTGTCTTCCCAGGGCTTCTGTCCCTGAAGGAAACTGAGTCTTTTCGAGCCTTAACCATAACCCTACTGTGAATACCTGTGGACGTGACAAGCAAAATGTTGGTAAGGAGGGCTGGGGGGAATGTTGGCATCTGCATCAGGTGGCATCCTCATCATCAGGTGTGAAGGGCTGTTTGACAAGTCGATCACTGCAGTTTCTAACTAGGCTAAAAGTCAGTGGCTTTACAAACAACAGAACAGCAACAGGGCACATCCAAACACAGGTCCACAACCAGAGCTGCAGCGCAGGCTCTTGACGGGGTCCTGATGCACTACTGAGCCAGAGCACACAGAAAGGTGGACATAGAGAATGAGACGTGCTTTTCTCTCAACAGAAAAATTCTCGCAATCAGCTGAAGAATATTCTAGTGAAAGTTCTGAAGTAAGTATAGTAGGGGAAGGGGGCAGTGGGGGAATCAAGTTCTACCCATGACAAACACAGCCAAAGTGGAAACTCATGGTGTTCTTTTAAGGCAAAAAGTCCAAAAAGTGTCATCCATGAGGAGGTCTATGAGGAAAAGAAGTTTAAAGAAAATGTGGCCAACGGCGATGATGGTGACGACAGAAGGAGTCTATCTGCAGGTGAAATAGAGCGGTCTTACACACGGAAAAAGGAAAAGCAACGGTTTGCACAAGAAATGGCTAAATAAAATGTCTACAAAGAAACTGAAGACCTGGACAGAAATGATGGTAAGGGTGTTACCAGATATGGGAGGATGCCAACCCCAGTGTTCGAAGTTGCGAGTGGGGTACTTCCTGGGTCATGTGGGGCTTAGCCCTACTGTGCACACCAGGAGAGCTGTGGACTATGACCTTTGAGAAGGTGGGGAAAGCACCTAGCAGAGCAGAAACCGATACCTGAGGTGTGACCATGTCTTGAATTCCTACCTTAGTGTGCTTTCAATGTATTTCCCTTGTGTTAGCCAACAAATAAACAAATTTGAAAGATGTGCAACCTCCACAGCCATATTTGTCAGGTTATAATACAAGCATGATGCTTCTTAGAATTTTGTTTGTCATAAGTTAGTTCCATGCTTATCTCTACCTCTTTCCATGTCCACACATCCCTGTTAGGATATATTTATCCCTTTCAAAGACTATAGGTCCAACAATTAGCTTCCATTTTCTTCTCAATAAAATAAGGAGAAGTATTAAAAAAGAAAAGTCCCTATTTGTGACACCCTGAAGTTGGAGAATAGCAGTAATAGAAACCACAAGAACAAGGGCGCCCCTCCCCATAACCCTCTACCAACAGTGCCCCTCCTCACAGGCTGCCCTTTCTCTCCCTAGGAGTCACACAGTGTCAATGAAGCTCCTCATGTCTGCAGGATGGAGACTCCTGTGAGGTCCCAGACATGGTTCATGGATTTCATTTACTTCTCAAACTTGCTTTTGAGATTCCTAAACCCGATGTTTATAAAAAATATCTTTTTTTCCAATAAAAAGACAACATTTTGCATCAATAAGTTTTGACTCTTGAAATCTCTTTATGCTGCTAAATGCAGGGACTGGGTGGGATTCCTGGAATTAGCAGTTTCACAACTAAAGAAAGTGATCTCTGGTGTCACCTCTGTGAAGAGTATTTGGAAACACTTCCTAAGCTCTGGAGAGAGACACATCATTCAACAGCAGGCACTAGAATTTTGCCAGTCACTGTATGCACCACTCACCCTAAATCTCCCCTTCACACTCTTCCTAATTAGGGTCTTCAAAATGGCAGCCTAGGAAATGTCAGAAAACATGTAAGCTATTGCAAATTTCTGCCCTCCTGGTCCCTCCAGTCCAAGCAGTCTACAGTCTTGCAGTCGGTCCAACTCTCTTGCTCACAGTATATATTCCTTTAAGATTCAATGTCCCTACGTGTGATATATGAAGTATGTACAACTTATGCAAGGAGATTTTGCTAAACAATGCCATCTGTGGGGAGACGCGCCAAAGGACCAGCTATAACGTCAAGAAAGGGTGTCATCTAAGTGCAAACCCTAATGTTCACACACTTTTCTTTCAGTATAATTAATGACAATTCCAGGGAGTAAATCCTCCAAGAGTAGAAATAATTATTTCAGAAATAATTCAGGGTAAAAACACCACAATCCTGTGGATGAGAAATTTGGTTTTCACATGTGCCACAGGAACAAGCTTGTCTTCAAACACATCTGTCTTTATTATCTCTAAAATTAAATCTCCACTGTCAAAATGTATATAATGTTAATATATTCATTTTAAACCTCATTACAACTTCATAGATGAAACACACGGAGGCCAGGACACTTCTGTGACTGCAGATAGACATCACTGACAGGTTCTTGGTAAAGGAACTGCTTGACTCTTGTCTGAGTGAGAGCAAGTGGCAAGTGACCTGCCTGAGACACTGTGAGAACAGGCACTCATGCTCCCAGAGGTCAGAACCACATCCCCAAGACTCCAGAGACTGGAGTCATCTCTTCACTTGCACATCCTTCAGAGCTGGAAGTTAGGAGGTTTGGGCCATTACCTTGATGTGCATGGAAAACAGCATTCTTCTGCCGCTTTACAGCAAAGTCCGTGATCTAGACATGTGTGGGGCTTGAGCACATATTTTCCTGCAAAGTCTCTCATTGGAATGGAATCCCCTACCCTGCGTGTGCTCTGGAAATACATTGCTTCTCTGGTTTCACGGCTTATAGATGGAGACTCCTCTTCAGAATTGTCCGTCAGGAGAATACATTAATTTAAAGTGTATTATGGTTTCATTTCAATCTCAGTGTGCAGAGGCTTTGGATAATTTTGGAATAAATTCAACATGGTTTGCCTTGGGATAATGCATAATAGTTTAAGGAAGATGGCAGGCTGTTACAAACTGAGTTAAGTCTTTCTTTTAAAAATATGTTTAACTTTGTAGCACCCCGTGTAGGGATATGTGGGAAGAGGGGCCTTTTAAGTATGGTCCCTCTCACCCGAGCCCCACCCCAACTCTTCCCTCTCCCAACATCTTTCTCTCATGTTCATTATTTCTCCTCCTCATCTTCCCCCTCCTTCATCTTCTTCATCAGCGTAATCACTGGCCTGCTCCTCCCCCTCAACAACAATTGAGTCCAATCAGTGCCTCCTGTATGATGGTGATGGAGGACATCAGCCTCCAGAGCACGACCAACCTATTTCAGGCAATACTGTTGAAGAAAATGGACTCCTTCCCACAGCAGACCACCAACAGCCAATGGCTCCTCGGCAAGGTGTACAACCCCCGAGCCCTGTTCCTCTCTGTGCTCTGCCATTGGCGGGGTTGATCTTGTGCAGGGCTTCTATGGACAAGCAATGCTACCATGAGCACATAAGCCCTTTCATGTCCAGAATATTGTAGCAATATTCCAAGACCTCCAGATCTTACCATCTCTCCACACCCTCCTCAGTGATGTTCCATGAGGCTTAACAAGGTATGTGGCAGGGAGGGGTTAACATTTATGCCCTGGTAAGCCACGGTGAACTTGCCCCCTATAATCAACCCCATATCCACACATCCCATTCCATTCAGTGGAAGCCTGTAGCCACTGTAGCCACTGCCCAGCTTTGAATCCATCTGCTATGCACATGTGCTGTGTGCCCTTTCTCTTCTGGGTCAGCTTGTTCTCTCTGACTTGTGGTCTACACTTAGATATTCTTAAGGTGTTTCTACTTCCATATTTAGTGCTTGTTTGCAGGCCCACATACTAATTCAGACCTTTCTGTTTACAAAAACATTTGAAATCCACTCATTATATGATACTGGAATAAGGCAAGGTTATTATATGGAAGACAATGGTATATCTGCAAATGAAAGTAAAAATACCCCAAACCAACAGTTAGTCTTCTTCAGGGATGTGTTCCCAGAGAGGGCGCACATGCTCTAAGAGATGGTCTTGACCCTGGGAACATACATACTAGCAGCACCAAGCGGACTCAGGGACTTCACAAGAAGCAAGTAGAGTTTGGAAGGCATATTAGCAGGGAGAAGTGGAAGAATCAAGAGGAAAGAAATGCTGGGTTACTTTGACCAACAATTTTATCCATGTATGAAATGTGAAGAAAAAGATACATCATGAGCCAAGAGAGGTTTGTTTCAAATTAGTCTAAATGGGTTATTTTTTTTATTAGTATTTTAATTGTGTGTGTGTGTGTGTGTGTGTGTGTGTGTGTGTGTGTGTGAATACTGAGTACCTAATTTTTCCTCCTAATATTACTAGATGCTAATCATGAGTGGACTTAGCATAAAGGTCTGAGTGCAAGATAGATTTGGTAACCAGTTCCAGCCAAGAGTCATGATCATGGCTCAAGTGGTTTCTTTATTGGTTTTTCTCCAGATGTCTCTTGAGAATGAGAAGGTTCGTACTGCAGACAACAGACCATGTGCTGCTGTATGATCCATTTTGGATCCAGGAATAAAAGAAAGATAAATAGAAAGAGAGAAAGAAAGAAAGAAAGAAAGAGAGAGAGAGAGAGAGAGAGAGAGAGAGAGAGAAGGGAGGGAGGGAGGGAGGGAGGGAGGGAGGGAGGGAGGGAGGGAGGGAGAGAATATTTGTATCCCACTGATACTGGATGTTAACTGTCAGCTGCACACTTCAAGCCTCTGTGAGAAATTCAAATGGCATTTAGGTTTCCCTAATCATGACAGTGAGATCCAAGTTCATAATTCTGCAACAGTTTCTGAGTTCCTCTCCAATATTATTCAGTAATCAGAAGTGAGTTATAAACTGCTGATTTTAATGGCAATTAAAATCTCAGAAAACTTGACGTTCTCTAGCCTTCTCATTCCCCCGAGCCTTAGAGAGAGCAGGGAACCTAGCCCCTTCCTTGTCCATGGAGAGTACAAATTTGGTCTAGAAGACGCTTTGCTGTTGCAATTTCCTGGAATCTAGAAGAGTCAGAACACAAGGTGCCTTGAAGTAACAGGGAGGTGGAGGCTCGATGGAGATAAAGGTCTTGCTTCCATGCCCAGGTACACAGTCTCCTAGGTAAGCAAGACCAAGTCCAGATAGCATCCGAAGACAATGGACACTTGGTCTAAGGTCATGCTTCCCAGGGGCCCTCTTAAAACTCTGATATGATTACCTCTTTAAAGTAATACTATCTCTTAAAGCTATAATGATTGCAAAGAAATGGTTGGCTACATATAGTGAGAGATACAAGACTGGAAACGACATTGTAGAAACCCTATGGCCAACAATCTGATGGAGTAAGTCATTGTAATTTAAAGATAGAAGGAGCCTGGACCTGGAGGTGTGGGAGTGTGGGGATCAGTCAGGTGTGTCTCTGATCTGCTGGGTAAAACTGAGAAGACATTTCTCTTAAAGAGCCTGTACAATTCACATAAAGCAATGGGAGAAATTACATCTTTCAATACTCATTTTCTAGTCCTTTCTGCCCTTCAAGATCAGAAAAAGATAGTATTTCACACTCCTGCCACAGGCCCAGGGGCTATTTAGAGAGAGAGGGTGGTAAGAGACCGAGGTAGTGGGCATCCCCAGTGAAACAGTATTTTCTAGGCATGGCAGGGCTGTTAGGCACATGAACCCACAGAAGCTGTGACCATGTGACTGAGTCACAGCCAAGATCAAATTACTCAAGATCTCAGCATGGATGAAGAAGGTCTCATGAAGTTCCACCAGTATCTGAGGACCCTGAACATTCAATGTCTGCTGGTGGGATGGGAGTTAGTCTTCTTCAGGGATGTGTTCCCAGAGAGGGCACACGTACCCTAGGAGATGGTCCTTCCCCTGGGCACATACTGGCAGCACCAAGTGGACTTAAGGACTTAACAAGAAGCAAGTAGAGTTTGGCTTATTAGCAGGGAGAAGTGGAAGAATTAAGAGGAAAGAAATGCTGGGTTACTTTGATCAACAATAGTTTATCCATGTATAAAATTCTCAAACAGTAATTTTTAAATAAAATAAAAATAAATATTTTAATTTAAGTTGTAGGTTTTCATACACAAGTCCTGTGTCTACATTGTTTTCTTCCTTACTTTCTAACCTCCACTCATCCCACGTCCTACCCCACCCCCTTTAAATTCATAATAACTTCTTTAATTATATATGTTGCACATGTAAAAGCAGCCTCTATTCACATAGAGAGACTAAAAGACAAAAGCCCCATGATTATCCCTTTATATGTAAAAAAAAGCCTTTGAAAAATACCCAACATCCTTCATGATAAAAGTCTTAGAGAGACTGGGGATACCACAGACACACAATAAACATGATTTACAGCAAGCCTACATCCAACATCATACCAAATGAAAAGAAACTCAAAGAATTTCCACTAAAATCTGGTATAAAGGTAAGAATTTCCACTTTCTAATACCTATACTATATTTACTATAGTACTTGAAGTCTTAGCTAGGGCAATAAAACAACTGGAGGAGAAGAAGAAGTCAAATACCCTTATTTGAAATATGATTTTATACATACATGACCCTAAAGACTCTACTAGGAGACTTTTACAGCTGATAAACATCTTCAGCATAGTGGCAAGATACAAAATAAACACACAAAAACCAGTAGCCTTCCTATTTACCAATTATACTGAGAAAGAAATCAGGAAAGCAGTATTATTCACGACAGCCTAGAAAAAATACCCTCAGGATGTCTATAGCCATGCAAATGAAAGATGTGTATACTAAAAAAAAACTTTCATACATTGAAGAAAGAAATTGAAGACACCAATAGATAGGTATTCCGTGCTCATGGATTGGAAAGATAAACATTGTGAAAAAGGTCTGCCTTAGTCAGGACTACTACACTTTGATGAGACACCATCAATAAAGCATCTTGGGATGAAGGGAGTTTATTTAGCTTATACTTCCACATCACTGTTCATTATCAAAGGAAGTCAGGACAGGAACTCAAGCAGGGCAGGATCCTGGAGGCGGGAGCTGATGCAGAGGCCATGGAATGATGCTGCTTACTGGCTTGCCTCCCATGACTTTTTCAGCCTGATTTCTTATAGAACCCAGGACCACCAGCCCAGGGACAGCACCACCCGCAATAGTCTGGGCCCTGCCAAGCCATCACTAATTTAAAAAATATCCACACACTAAGTTTTCATATCACTTCCCAAATGCTTTCTAATTCCAGTCATCTCTCCCCAAACTCCCTCCCTCCATCTCTCCCTCACCCCCTGGTGCAGTAGAAACTCCCAGAATTCAACAGAGAGTGGTCCTAGCAAGGACTCTTAGTGATGGAGGATACAAAGCCTGAACTAGCCATCTTCTGTAACCAGGCAACTGTAACCAGGCAACTGCCACTGGTGGGATGGGATCCCAAGCCAGCCACAAAACCTTCGACCTGCAATCTATTCTGCCTGCAAGATGTGCTGCAGCAATGGAGGCACAGAACTTGTGGGAGTGGCCAACCATTGAATGACCTAATTTGAGGGCTATGCCAGGAAAGAGAGCCAATGCCCCAACACTGCCTGGATGTCCAGGAACTAGAGGTTAGATCCAGAGATCTAAAAGAGAGAAAAAAAATCAATAAATTGGTGTCTAGCCCAATCATCATCAGAGAGACTTTCTCTGGCACCTGATGAGAGAGAATGAAAGAGACCCACAGCCAAACATCAGGTCCCTCCTCTCAGAGTTCAGGGAACCCTACAGAAGAGGGGAGTAGACACCAAGACATCAAGGATAGACACCACGAGAACATGGCTTACAGAAATAACTAAGCAGGACTCAGGGTCTCACAGAAACTGAAGCTGCAATCACAGAGCCTGCATGGGTCTGTGCTAGGTCCTCTGCTTATGTGTTATGGTGATGAGTTTGTTGTTCTTGTAGACCTCTTAACAGTGAGAGTCGGGTATCTGTGACTCTTTCTATTGCTGCTTGGACCCTTTTCCTTTTATGGGTTGTCTCTCCCAATCCCTGATATGAGGGTTGGTGCCTAGTTTTATTGTCAGTTGTTATGCTGTGCTCAGTGATATCCCTGGGAGGCCTGCTCTCTTCTCAAGTGAAACAGAGAAGGAGCAGATCTACAGGACAGAGGAAGGGACTGGGGGAAGTGCAGGGAGGGGAAACTGTGTTTGAGATGTATTGAGAAGATTATTTTTTTTCTTTTTTAAATTTAATTTTATTTTTTACTTATTCACTTTATATCCTGCTCACTGCTCTACTCCTGGCTACCCCTTCCCACAATCCTTCCCCTATCTCCCTCTTTCTCCTCTGAGCAGATGGGGGCCCCAGTCTGGTACCTCAAGCCTCTTCAAGGCTAGATGCCTCCTCTCCCACTGAAGCCAGACAAGGCAGCCCAGCTAGAAGAACGAATCCAACATATAGGCAGCTGCATTTGGGATAGTCCCTTCTCCAATTGTTTGGGACCCACATGAAGACCAAGCTGCACATCTGCTACATAGATGTGGGGAGCATGTTGTCCTCTGAGAGGCTCCACCCAGCAGCTGACTCAGACAGATACAGATACCCACAGCCAAACAATGGATAGAGCTCAGAGACTCTTATGGAAGAATAGGAGGAAGGATTGCGGGCCTCAAGGGGGGATAGGAATTCCAGAGGATGACCAATAGAGTTAACTATCCTAGACCATTGTGGCACTCAAGAGTCTGAACAACCAACCAAAGAACACACACACACACACACACACACACACACACACACACACACACACGGGTTGGACCTAGGCCTCCCGCAAACTTTTTTTTAAATTTTATTTCATATTTTATTTACATTTAAGATGCCATCCCCTTTCCACATTTCCCCTCCCTAGAACACCCCTGTCCCATGCCCCCCCTTTCCTTTTTGCTTTTATACGATTTTTTAAAAATGTTAATCAAAGGATTTATAAGTTTGGTAATGCTCAATCAGAAGCGTAACCCAATACCCAACCTAGATATAAAAACTATCTTTGACTGGTGGAGACATGTGAACATCTGCCTCCATGCCCCCTCTCTCTTTCTCTCTCTCATCACCTAGCTTCTCCTCTTCTTCATCTTCTCTCCTTGTTCCATCTCTTCCTCTCAGTACTCCTTCCCACTTAGCTCCTCCTACATATCATTCTTCCTGCTAAAGTAAAACTTTTCTCTCAAAATACAGTTAGAGCATACTTATTCCTAATTGTACCAGTGAGGTACAAGATAGTCCTAATACCCAGTCCATCATTTTGTTGACTAACCAGAACCTCTGTCATCTCTTCTAACTAAAACACTTACTTTTGATCCTGGCTTTTTGGCTTTAGAATGAATGTCAGCTGAAAACCATCTACTCAGATCTTTTCTCTCAAAGTAAATAGCCAGGATTGGCTATGAGACTATAGGTTTTCAACCCCGTCAGAAATCCAGAATGACTGAGTTAACTGAAGTTATGGGAAGCACTAAACATAACTTCTAAAACTTAGCCAATTTATAGAGACCGCTGAACACCTGGACAGTCCCTATACTAAAGAACGTTGGAGCATCAAATCTTCAGCCTTCTGGCCCAGAATCATCTGACAGACCTTAGTGATGCAGAATTATTAAGGGCTGATTACTCTGTCTAGGCAGATATAATCAGTCGATTATTCTGCAAGTGTGTCCTTTTCTGGACAGTATTTTGTCTGTAGATGGAAAGAGGCAATTCTTGCCTAGTGGCTGTCTCCCCACAACTGGAGTAACTCCAAAGATGCTCAATTTCTTCTTAGAATCTAAGACAGGAAGCTGTCAGGAGCAGACAGGTCTCTAATCAAAATGAACATTAATATAGAAATGTTTGTCACGTTAATTCTGTGGACTTCTGACGTTTTGAAAACCAACTATCCATGTAAGGTAACCTGGACTGTTGTCTGTTCACTCCTCTCAGCTATTTCTAAATAAAATATGGAAAACACCCTAACAATAAACTCAAAACCATGAATTTGCTATAGTCCCTTAACTCATAGGTTAACCATCCCAAATCAGTTAAAAAAGTTAAAAAAGGGCTGGGTCTAGGCCTTGTATTCCTAAATGTGTTATACAGGCACAATGCCCATGAGAGTATCAATATTCATCTCATTTTTATATTAATAAGAGGCTCGTACCAATGAAAACCTTAAATTTGAAATCAAAGTAAATTTTGTACCATTTAAGAAATTATAACTTCATCTTGATAATAATTATACAGATTTCTACCAATAGGTTATGGCTATGCAATAAGTCCTAGCTAATCCCCCCTGTTCCAACAAAACCACTACTTTTCCCTAGAAAGACAGACCATTATTAACCACATTAGTCCCCAAGCTCAGGGAATAGGGGTGCTGACTCTTCTTTAACTTCTTCAAGCTGATTAAGGGCGTTGAGATTTTAGAAGAGGGGTGGGGGGAAGAGTAAGTTGATAAGCCTCTGATGCTGTGTCTTCACTGAATCCAGATGAAATTCCAGGACATCGGAGGTTTGGGCAGGTCTGCTCAGTATGCTTGATGAGTAGATACATCAAGGCTGTGTATTCTACAATATACAATTCTCAGAACAAGTTTTAATATCAAGAAAAAAAAATTCCCCCCCCTCAGGGGGCTGACATTTTTTTTAAAGATGTTGGTTCTGACAACTTTTTTTTCGCTTGTTAAAATTGGTTGTAGTATTTACGTTTCAGATTTTATCCCCTTACTCTACTTCCTCCCACCACCCAGAAACCTCCTCTCCCATCCCCCTCCTCATGCTTCTATGAGGCAGTGACCTCACCTACCCCCCCCCCACTATCCCCTCCCCACCCTCACATTCCCCACACACACTCTGTGTTCATCATTTTTTTTTATGGGACCAAGAAACTCCTCTCCCACCTATGTCCGACAAGGCCATTCTCCCCTACATATACCTCTGGAGTCTTGGGTCCCTCCCTATGTGTTCCCAGGCTGGTGGTTTAGACCCTGGGGGGCTCTGGTTGTTTGGTATTGTTGCTTTCCACCTGGGGTCAATAACCCTTTCTGCTCCTTCAGTCCTCTCACTAAGTTCTCCATTGGGAAACCCCTGATCATATCAGTTAACTGTGAGCATCGTCCTCTGAGTGTGTTAGTCTTTGGCAGACCTCTAAGGAGACAGCTATATCATGTTCCTCACATTATGCACTTCCAGCCATCCACATCAGTGTTTAGCTTAGGTGGCTGTACATGGGATGAATACCCAGGTGGAATGGTCTCCTGATGGCCCCTCCTTCAGTTTCTGTTCCATGTTTTGTTTCCCTATTTGCTCCCTTGAGCATTTTTGTTTCTGGTTCTAAGTAGAACTGAGGCATCCCCTCTTGGTCTTCCTTCTTCATGAGCTTCATGTGGTCTGCGGGTTGAGTCTTCGCTAATCCAAGCTTTTGGGCTAACATTCGTGGAGATATGTTTGTGTAGCTACCTTCTTTTACGGTTTTTGGAAGATTACTTTCTTGCTTTTTCTAGGTTGTAGTTTCCCTCCTTGTGTTGGAGTTTTCCGCCAATTATTCTTTGAAGTGCTGGATTTGTGTTGAGGTACTGTGTAAATTTGGATTTGTCATGGAATAGTTTGGTTTCTCCATCAATAATGATTGACAGTTTTGCTGGGTATAGTAGTCTGGGCTGGCATTTGTGTTCTCTTAGGGTCTGTATGATATCGGTCCAGGATCTTCTGGCTTTTATGGTCTCTGGTGAGAAGTCTGGTGTAATTCTTATAGGTCTGCCTTTATATGTTACTTTGCCTTTTTCCCTTACTGTTTTTAGTATTTTTTCTTTGTTTTGTACATTTGATGTTTTGACTATTATATGGCGGGAAGTATTTCTTTTCTGGTCTAAACTATTTGGAGTTCTGTAGGCTTCTTGTATATTTATGGACATCTCTTTCTTTAGGTTAGGGAAGTTTTCCTCTATAATTTTGTTGAGGATATTTACTGGTCCTTTAAGTTGGGAGTCTTCCCCCTCATCTATACCTATTATCCTTAGGTTTGGCCTTCTCATTGTGTCTTGGATTTCTTGTATACTTTGGATTAGTAGCTTTTTTTATTTTGCATTTTCTTTGACAGTTGTGTCAATGTTTTCCATGGTATCTTCTGCACATGAGATTCTCTCTTCCATCTCTTGTATTCTGTTGGTGACACTTGTGTCTATGACTCCTGATCTTTTTTTTAGGTTTTCTATCTCCAGGGTATTGTCCCTTTGTGATTTCTTTATTGTTTCTACTTCCATTTTTAGATCCTGCATGGTTTTGTTTAATTCCTTCTCCCGTTTGGTTGCATTTTCTTGCAATTCCTTAAGGGATTTTTGGGTTTCCTCTTTAAGGGTTTCTATCTGTCTGCCAGTGCTCTCCTTAATTTCTTTGAGAGTGTTATTTATGTCTTTCTTAAAGCCCTCTATCATCATCATGAGAAGTGATTTTAATTCTGAATCCTGCTTTTCTGGTGTGATGAGGTGTTCAGGGCTTGCTCTGATGGGGGAGCTGGGTTCTGATGATGCCATGTAACTTTGGTTTCTGTTGCTTATGTTCTTGTGCTTGCCTTTTGCCATCTGGTTAACTCTAGTGCTGCCTGTACTTGCTGTCTCTGACTGAAGCCTGCCTTTCCAGTTATCTAGCTTGTGTCTGATCTCCAAGGGGTCCAGATGTCTCTGTGATCTTTTCCAGCTGCACTGATTACAGTGGTACCTCTAGGATGCCTCAGGATATGGTGCCTCCAAGGTAGCAGTCCAGCTAGGTGTCTCTCTTCTGGGTGCAGTGTCTCCTCTAGAATATCTCAGGATATGTTGTCTGACGCTCTGAGTTCAGTTGTTCCTCTGTGGCTCTGGGTTGAGTGGACCTTCCAGTATGTCGCAGGTGGAATCCAGGGTCCACACAACAGCAGACCTGGCAGAGGTCTGGTCCAGGCCTCAGATCCGAGAACTAGTTTCTAAGACACTGTCCAAGTTAGAGCGCCTGGGATCCCTGCTTCCTCTGGGTTCTTGGAGGTTGGGGGCAGAGCTGCCACCCAAGATCTGCTCAGTGCTCTGGCCCAGACCGGAAGGAACCGAGAAGATTATTTTAAAATCTATGTTTTACATTAAACTTGTGTCTTACAAACTTTTTAAAAAAAAGAAAGAAAATGTTCTACAGACTTGAGTATAACCTAATCTTATGAAGGACCTTTCTCAATTAAAATTCCCTCCTCTCAGATGACTCTGGCCTATGTCAAATCAACATAAAACTAGACAATCCAAGGCCATATTACAAAAAGCAATATATGGATTCGATGTAATTTCTATTAAAATTCTAAAACAATTATTCACAGAAATTGAAAAAATAGTCAACTTTATATGGGGACACACACACACAACAGGATAGCTAAAACAATATTGAATAAAAAAGAATTTCTGGAGTTATCATCATCCAAGACTTCAAATTTTATTATAAAACAATAGTAATAAAAAAAGCATGATGTTCACATAAAAACAGACATGTTAATAAAATGAATCAAGGTGTAGATCCAGACATAGTTTTACAGACTTGCCAACACCTGGATTTTGAAAGAGAAACCAACAGTATACACTGGAGAAAAGCCAACATCTTCAACAAATGGTGCTGATCAGGCTGGATGGCCGCATGGAGAAAAATTAAAATCAATCCTTATCTATCACCATGTGTAAAACTCAACTCCAAGGCCAGATACCCTGAATCTGATAGAAGAGAAAACTAGGAGTAAGCTTGAACTTGTTGATATAGAAGACTTTCTGAACAGGACACTGGCAACACAGCCACTAAGACCAACAATTAACAAATGGAACCTCATGATATGCTTCTGTAAAGCAAAGGTCACCATCATTGGAACAAAGCAGGAGACATTTACTAAGTATGCATCTGATAGAGGGTTAGTATCTAGACTATATAAAGAACTAAAAAAAAAAAACTGAACACCAAGAAAACAAACTAATTAAAAACAGAGTACAGAATTAAGCAAATAGTTCTCAAAATATGAAGTCTTGGACATATATCTAAAGGACTCTATCCTACTGCCAAGAGACTTATTCATTCATGTTCATTGCTACTCTATTCATAAAAGCCAAATTTGGAAACAGCTAGATGTCCATCCAGTGATAATGGATAATGAAAATGTGGTACATTTACACACTCAAATATTGTTCAGCTATTAAGAAAAAAGGAATTACAAAATTTGCCAGTAAATTTATAGAGCTATAAAAAAATCATTCTGAGTAAAGTAACCCAGATCAAAAGACAAATATTGTATACTTTCTATTATATGTGGATTTTATCTTTTAAGCTTTCAATATATAGGCTTCAACCAAAGAAAAAACAAAACATAAAAACAACACCAACAAAAAACAAAACAACAACAACAAAAAAACCAAAACAAAAAACCCACAGACATTAGTTACCTAGTAAGGGACCACAAGGAAGGAAAGGAACATTCCAAGGAAGGAGAAATGGAATATTGTGTCCTAAAAAGATAAGGGGGATCTGAAGAGATGGCTAAGCTGTGGTAGGAGAGGCTCACAACCAAAAAGGCAAGACAAAGAGGACACTGAATGTAAGGGTTAAATGGGGAGGAAGATGAAAGGGCAGACTGAAGAAGGGACTATTAGGAGGGGTAACTAACACTAAAGCCTTTGCAAATATATACATGTGTATACACACACACACACACACACACATTATTATTATATATATATATATATATATATATATATATATATATATATATATATATATATAGAGAGAGAGAGAGAGAGAGAGAGAGAGAAAGGAAATTTAGATGAAATCACCACATGTGGTGGTTTGAATAGGTTTGGCCTAGGGAGTGGCAAACGTATTTGGAGGTGTGGCCTTGTTGGAGTAGGTGTGGCCTTGTTGGAGTAGGTGTGGCCTTGTTGGAGTAGGTGTGGCCTTGTTGGAGTAGGTGTGCTGCTTTGGGCATGAGCTTTAAGTCACTCATCCTAGCTGCCTGGAAGCCAGAATTTTGCTAGCAGCCTCCAGATGAAGGTGTAGAACTCTCAGCTCTGCCTGCTCCATGCCTGCCTGGATGCTGCCATGCTCCTGCTTTGATGATAACGGAGCGAACCTCTGAACCTGTAAGCCAGCTCCAATTAAATGTTATTCTTGTAAGAGTTGCCTTGGTCACAGTGTCTGTCCACAACAGTAAAACCCTGACTAAGACACCATATAATAGAGGAAACAAAGCCCCAACTAGACATCTTATGCCACCAGATAAATCTTCTAGTGCCAGGAGTGGGTTACATCTTGTTGTTACACACACACAAACACACATATCACATCACATCAAAAGCTATTTCCAAGGCTATTGACTAACCTTCAGAACCCAACAGAATGCCCTATTGTTGAAAACACCACTTACCTCACATCATCGAACATGAAAACATTGGTCTGGTTCCCAACTAGAAGCTTCATCCCTCCTGACTAGTACTCATGGTGCTGGAAGGTACTCTGTGCACAACCAGAGGACACAAGTAATCATCACTATCACCCAGCTAGACTCTGCAACTTACAACAGAGACCTGTTTGCAAAATATTCTGATGCAATAGTGGCAGAAATGTTATGGGAGTCACCAACCACTTTTCATGGGACTTAATGCCCACTCCATGATATGAAACCCATATCTGACACTACTCAACTAGCCAAGAACCTGAGAATACATAGGCCATGATGATGGGTCCAGGTGAAAACTTACTACTGTTACTATGCTAAAGGAACATAGCAATAAAGGGGCTCCTGAGGACATATTACTATACCTATAGATCAGCCCCTCACTCAATCCTCATCAGAGAATCTTCTACTTACAGTAGATAAGAACTAAGACCAAGACCCACAATTGGGGAGCTGGAGAGATGGCTCAGTGGTTAAGAGCACTGACTGCTCTTCCAATGGTCATGAGTTCAATTCCCAGCAACCACATGGCAGCTCACAACCATCTATAATAAGATCTGATGCCCTCTTCTGGTGTGTTGGAAGACAGCTACAATGTACTCAAATAAATAAAATAAACAAATCTTTTTTTAAAGGCCCACAATTGGACAGTGTTTAGATGGAACAAGACTATGGAACACTAAACCCTAAATGGGTGTCTTTATCAAAACCCTACCCTTGAGGCTCAGGCATCTAGGTTGAAGAAGATATGGAAAGATTGTAAGGGACAGATGTAATGAATGACTCCAAAGAAACACAACAGGGTTGGTACACATATAAACTTGCAGAGACTGTGGCAGAATACACGAGACCTGCACAGGTACAAGCTAGATGGGATCCCAGCAATGAAAAGGGAAAGTGGACGGAGGTCCCACCCTTAACCAAGAAGTTGTTTGCAATTGATACCTGGTTGGAAAGGGAAAATCAGTTTTCTGTAATGATGTGTAACTGCATATATCAACCACACTCCAGAGCAGACCCCTTATTTAGGATTGTTTGTCTATAAAAAAAAACTCCTCTCTCTCTCTCTCTCTCTCTCTCTCTCTCTCTCTCTCTCTCTCTCTCTCTGTGTATGTTTGTGTGTGTGTGTTTGTGTGTGTGTGTTTGTGTGTGTTTTGATACACTCATTTGGTTTTCAGTACTTTTTCTGTTTTGTGGGGGAGTGGGAGGTTGTTTTGAGGTTTTGTTTTTGTTTTCCTTCTGAGAAAAAGAGGGAGAAAGAGAACCAGAGACAGACAGACACAGACCACAGAGACACAGAAGAGACAGAGTCAGAGAGACAGAAAGAACGTGAAGTTGGGTGAATAAAAGGTGGGGGGGATGGATTTGGAAAGACATAGAAGAGGAAAAGGAATATAATCAAAATACATTGTATGAAAAATAATTTAGGTAAAAATAAAGTAATTCTCCTAAAATAAATAAATGTATGTATATTTTTATGTACATACAAATATGTATAACCTAATAAATCAACTTGATGTTGCTCATATATATATATATATATATATATACATATATATGTGTGTATATATATATATATATATATATATATATATATATATATATATATACATATATATATATATGTGTGTGTCTGTTTATGGCTGAGCACCTGGGATTGGATAACCTGTCAGGGATCTTGTCCATGGGGAAAAAACTGGTTCTCCCTCTCGCAGCAGCCATTGATTGTCTTCCTCTAGTGTGGAACAATGGGACATTTCCCTCATCCATGTTGTCCTGGTGACAGCTGCTGTAATTATGCAGGTCTTGGTTAGGCGACCACAATGTCCTGATTTCATGAATTCAACTCCCTGTCATAGCTAAAAGACATTTTCTCACTGAAGGCATTCTGATCCTCTGGTACTTACAGTTTATCCATCTTGATTTCTAGAATATCCTCTATACATTAGGTGTAGTAGTTATTTAGCAGATATACCAGTTGGGGTTGGGTACCCCATGGCCACTAATTATCTACATTTCAATCAGTTATGGATCTGTTTTAGTATTCATCTCTGCACAAAGCAGCTTCCCCAATGAAGAGTGAGGACTACACTTACCTGTGGATTTAAGGGTAAGTATTCAGAATACGATTAGAAATTAGATTGGTTTGGAATTATGGCAGTAGCAGGCTCTCCTGTAGGATTTATGACCTCCAGCCATAGGTACCTGGTTAAGTTTAAAGAACCAGGCATGAATTCACTCCTATAGAGCAGATCACAAGCCCAATTAGATAGCTGTTGGTTACTCCACACACAACGTGTAAATGCTAATATGGATGACATCATTGACGATATCTTGCCAGGCCAGACATTGCGATCTGTAGGTTTTACTCACGGGCAGGACGACTGAATGCATACTTCCTTCGGATACTATGAAAGCGAGGGAAGTTCTAGATTGACTCCCACAAGTCCTTGCCCAAAAGTATGTGGTGCATTCAGCAATAAGGTCTTACCTTCAAATTCTAGGAAGCAAGCAAAGCAATGTCGACAGCCTGGATTGTTTTTGAGAGTCTCTTAGACCCTGTCTTAGTCAGGGTTTCTACTGATGCAACAAAACACCATGACCAAAAGCAAGCTGGGGAGGCAAGGGTTTATTGGGCTTATACTTCCAGGTCATAGTCCATCACTGGAGAGGTCAGAACAGGAACTCAAGTAGGGCTGGAACCTGGAGGCCATGGAGGGTTGCTGCTTACTGGATTCCTTCTCCTAGCTTGCTTAGCCTGCCTTCTTATAGAACCCAGGACTATTAGCCCAGGGATGGCTCCAACCACCATGGACTGCCCTCCATCCCCCATTGATCACCAGTTGAGAAAATGCCTTACAGCTGGGTCTTATGGAGGATTTCTTCAACTGAAGCTCCTTTCTCTCTGTTGACTCTAGCTTGTGTCAAGTTGGCAAACAAAACCAGCCAGTAAAACTGACCCCTTGTCAACCTGATACACAAACTCATCTCTATTAAGCCACAACCCTTCCTTTCTGATTCATCTCCAAGATCTCACATTAAAAACAGATAGCTTTAAAGGCCCCCAGAGTCTTTATAAATTCAAACACATTAAAATTTTGGTCTATTTTTTTAAAAATCCAAAGTCTTTTAAAAGTAAGGAACTCTTCATTATGGGCTCCAGTAAAATATTCTGTTGCTTCAAGAGTATGTAATTTGCTTTTTTATTTTGTTTTTACAAGGTTTCACAGCTAAGAGGTTGCCTTGAGTCTCAGAAGAAACTTTAAACTTTGGAATTTTACACATTGTTGAGACTGTTATAGACTTGGGGACTTCTGAAGTTGGACTAAATGAATCTTTTACAGTATTTATGCAGTTTATATTTTTTTAACTATTCTTGAGATATGTGAGTGATTTTTTTTTATCTTTTAGAAGTTGCTAAGTGAGTTTTTTTATAGAATTAAGGAAAACATTTAGTTTTTCTCATTTGTTCTTTAAACATTATTCTCCAATTTTATGACAAACATTTCCCATTTTAATATTCTTATTTTTTTAGCATCTCCATATGACAGAATGTCATTTATGTCACCTGCACTGGCTTTAATTACACAATACAATGGCTCAGCACTCCCAGGGCTGACATTCACACTGTATGCGATTAGTTGTTTTCAAAACAATTATCCAGAAAGTTTTACTATACACCCATCTGGAACCAGTATGTGCATTTTGCTTACACGTGTTTGTGTCTGCCTCCTAGGTTGCTGGTTCTTGCTCTCATTCTGATGAATGCTTATTTTAATGAGTTCTTTATCAATATCCCAGCATAATACTGTGTTCTGCAATTTCTGGACCTTGTTTTTTAAAATATGTTCCTTGAATTTTATCTGAACCTTTTGCACAGTAGATAATATAGCAGAATAATTCTTTTATCTACAGATGCAGTGGAGCCTATGAGGTACATGCTTTCACAATCCATCTCTGGATGGAGCAGGTCCTGGAGGTTTTCCAAAAGAAACGAAGTAAGTAGAGTGGAGGTAAGCAGGCACAAGAAGCAATGTCAGAAGGGCTCCAGTGCGATCTACTGAGAGTTCTGCTGGACGAGGAATCAGCACCCTAAGAACAACGAGAGAACCACCCTACGTAGCAGGGCCATGTAAAGGTCACAGTTAGTGATATGTCACTTTCATTTCTTTTCTTTTCTAAAAACATGCTTCTCCTTTCCCCTCACCTTGCACACCATGTTCCCTTTGCAGATTAGAATTAGAGAAAAGAAAACAAGCTTTACCTGTCTTCCCTTCAGAACAACCCCAGCTCTTGAGGCCACACCCACGCTCATTGGGGTGGGGGGAGGATCTTCCCTTCTCCCCTGTTGTGCCCACAGCACATACTACATAACTAGATGGAAAGAAAGGACAGACTGGAAGCTTTAGGGTTGGCACGTGACTACAGAGATGCAGAGGGCCGTGCAAGTGGGAAATCCTCACTCTGATTCCAACTTACATATATCACTCAGTTTAGACCTTGCAGAAAACATTCCCAAGAGAACACTGAAAGGATAGCTGGAAAAAACTATCATGGGGAATTCTTCCCCTCACAAGATATACTCTTCAGAAACTAGGGGTGGGGTGGGGACCATCGTATGGGTAGGGTGTAAGGAGTTAGTAATGAAGGAAATCAGATGGCACAGGTGAAATGGGAAATTCTACTGGGGAAATGGGAAATACCTGGGGGGTTCTAATTAGAAAGGAGAGAGGAAATGCATACAGAAGAGGGGGAAGGAGGGTAACATAAGTGTAAGGGTACTTGAAAATCTCTTAAAGAACTATACTATTAATGATCGGTCTAAAAATTCATGTAACTTGGTGTATAAATGCACATATAGTTTTTTTTAAACAAAGGTTTTTTTAAGATTTATTTCTTTATATTTATATGAGTACACTGTAGCTGTCACCAGAACACACCAGAAGAGTGCATTGGATCCCATTACAGATGGTTGTGAGCCACCATGTGGTTGCTGGGAATTGAACTCATGACCTCCAGAAGAGCAGTCAGTGCTCTTAACCGCTGAGCCACTTCTCCAGCCCTGCACATATACAGTTTAAATGAAAGCTTCTGACAGTTCTCCCCCAAAGCCATAGACTATTTAACAAAAACTCCAACACCAGTCCTGAGAAACTCTCTTTTGACTTGTTGATCGGGGTTGTCCAAGAGACTCCCAAAACATTATAGGCTCTTGCTGTTTTCTTTGGTTTCTCCCAGAGAACTGGAGGGTCAGTCTCTATTGCTGAAGACAGCATACATTTCAGATGCAGGGCTTAGAGACCCCTGAGCTGGAACTGACCTGAAAGCCTCCTCTCTGAGGTCAAGCTTTCATGGTATAGAAGTGCATGCAAGCTTCAGTCCTACCTAGGACTATGATGCCTATTAACCACAATAAGCAGAAGGCAAGATTATCCTAATTGCAGCAGAGGCATCTATAACTTGGCAGTCACCAATGTCTATCTAATTGGACCCAAGACCCACTCAACTAGACAGAATCATGACTCATACTAGGAACCTATAGTCCTTACCCCACATCAAGAAAGCATTTCTTTGCAACAGATAGAGAACATCACAGAAAACCACAACCAACTAAAATGCGAGGGTGGAGCCAAGTCGCTACTGACATTTACAACACAACTCTTGCACCTAAGTTCCAGGTATCATTTTGGAAGAGTAGGCAGAAAGATTGTAAGACACACATCTACAGAGAGTTTGCTGTGAGATTACATCTTCTAGAAATGTCAGAAGCTACTCCCACACAGGCTCACAAGCATGATTACCTAAGTGTGAGCCGAACAAAGACAAAAACAATAGACAAAGTGATGGGGGGAAAGCCCATGAGGCCTCAACCCCAGACAAAGAACCTCAGGCATGTGAGGAGTACTGAGACCGGAAGAAATCGTTTTCCTCAGGGCAGGGCACACTAGTTAGCATCCAATGCTAAGTGCTCGGCGCCAGAAATATATACATACTAGTAACAATATACAGTCTGGGCAGATTGTATGAGTGTATTTAGGGACATGTATATAATAACAATTAATGAATAAATAGGCCATGTAATTGAAAGAGAACAAGAGAGGTATATGAGAAGCCTTGCAGGAAGGAAAGGGAAGTGAGACATGAGGTAATTATATCATAGCCTCAGAAAAATCATTTCTAAGAGAGATCAATGGAATAAAAAGAATAGTATGTAGAAACCAAAATTCCAGAAAAAAAATATTTAAAGCACTATGCTATTGTTACACATACAGCTTGCCACCTAAATCTTTCTTATCTATAGGTATACAAAAGTAAGCATCGTGTTACATGTAAAAAAGCACACAAACAAAACAGGCTGAGCAAACCATGGGGGCAAGCCAGTAAGCAGAGCTCCACAGCCTCTGCTTCAGTTTCTGTCTCTGGGTGGCTACTAACGTTTTTGATCTCACATCCTTCGTCATAGATTGTAAGGTAAAAGAGGAAATAAACCCCTTCCTTCTCCCAGTTCACTTTCACACACGCGAGTACGCGCGCGCGCACACACACACACACACACTTCTGCAGGTGGATGTCATGATGAGAACCTGAGAAGGAGTCAGCCAGCATCCTTTCTTGCATCCCCTATACTCATTCCTATGCTCATTCACAACACTAGAGTGTCTACCTCTCTCCTCATACTCCCCTCCCCTCCACTACACGTGCAAACATTTGAGAAAGGTGTCGCTGTTCACCCTCCAGCTAAAACCGAAACAAAACATACTGGACTGTTGTCATCAAGGTTAGTAGAGTTCACTGAACATGTAACGAAGTGTCTGGGTTGAGCCAACATCAAGCATTGAAGAGCATTGGACACATCAGTAATAAAGATTATAAATTTCAGGTTTGCATTCAGTGTTGGACTCCTCTACTTTTTTTATCTACTTATATTTATGAGTCCAATCTTCAGTGTTCTGGACTAAAGTACACGTCCTACTACTGTTAGATGAAGGCTCTGTCAGTGAGATTGGTCCTCTAGGGGCTGTTCAGACTTCATTCCTTTGGATACTTCTTAGTGCCGTCTCTCCCTGGGCCCTTCCATCCCTGTGTGCATTCCTTTTCAAATAGAAGTTCTATGCATGAGGGCTGTTCTGAGATCACAAGCTCAGGGCTGTGTCTGTGACTGATTTCAGTGATGCTGTCTTGGAAGAGATACCATGATAGAGAATGAAGGCCTGATCAGGTACTAAAGACCTCTGCAGCCAGAAGTTTCATCTCCACTCTGAACTGAGATATGTTCAGGAAGTAGAGAGGTCACTGTTGGATGTTCTCAAGGTAAAAAAGGAAGATTTATAAGAATGCTCTCATGTTGTGTCCTTGGAGAGGTCCAGGGAACAGTCCCAAGACTCCTACTGAGCAGAGAGAAGGAGGCCAAATTTGCTGATAAGAAAGGTCATTTGCCTTCAAACCTGCAGCAAGGCCAGTCAGGGAAATATATAAAGAAGAACCTCAGTCATCTCTCAGTCAAGACCCTTCCTGGCAAGATGAGTCCCACCAGCTTCTTCCTCCTTACATTGCTCCTTGTTCTGGTGACAGAAGCAGCCGCAAGAAGGCCCCGTGGTGAGTGGCAATTTTGTTCTATGGGAAAAGATGTTTGAGAACATTGTTCTCAAAGGAGTCTGCCCAGAGTCTGCAGAATGCTGTCTTCCCAGGGCTTCTGTCCCTGAAGGAAACTGAGTCTTTTCAAGCCTTAACCATAACCCTACTGTGAATATCTGTGGACTTGACAAGCAAAATGTTGGTAAGGAGGGCTGGGGGGAATGTTGGCATCTGCATCAGGTGGCATCCTCATCATCAGGTGTGAAGGGCTGTTTGACAAGTCGATCACTGCAGTTTCTAACTAGGCTAAAAGTCAGTGGCTTTACAAACAACAGAACGGCAACAGGGTGCATCCAAACACAGGTCCACAACCAGAGCTGCAGCGCAGGCTCTTGACGGGGTCCTGATGCACTACTGAGCCAGAGCACACAGAAAGGCGGACATAGAGAATGAGACATGCTTTTCTCTCAACAGAAAAATTCTCACAATCAGCTGAAGACCCTTCTAGTAAAAGCCTGGGTCTAAAGTTTCGGGGGAGCAGCGGGGGATCAGGTTCTTCCTTCAGCGAATACAGCGGAAGTGAGGACTCTTGGAGTAACTATAAATCAAAAAGTCCAAGCCCGGTCAGCACCAGTGAGGAGAGCAGCAGCGAAATGAGTAGTTCTAGCAGCCGTTTTGGTCTCAAAATGAGAGGATCTGAAGGATCAGAAGAAATGAGCTCCTTTAAAACCAAAGTAAAGAGCCGGATGAGTGGCAAATGATACGTTCCTTGATCAACTGAAGAATAGAGCCAATATGCAGGTAAGTGTATCACCAGGTGAGGGTTTAGAAGCTAGGCATGCCTACTCCCAGAGCCACTGTGGGGTTGTGTACACTCGTAAAGTTGCTCTGAGGGGACTCATGAAAAGCACCTGGCAGAGCAGAGCAAAGACTGTGTCCTGAGTTCCTAGCCTCAGTGTGTCTCATCTATAGTTTTCTGCATAGTCTAACAAGTGACAAAGTCAAGCATGCATCACCTGGGCAAAATATATGTTCAAGCTTATACTAGAATCTAGTAGCTTCTTGTGTCATGCTTGGTGAAAGTTCATTTCATGTTTACCATAGTACAAAATATTGTGGTCCATGCAATCTCCTCATGTCTACAAATCCCAGTTAGAAGCAATGATCTCTTCCCAAGGCCAAAGCTCTGAGAATTACCTTTCTCTTCCCCCTCAACAAAAGAAAGAGAAATGTTTCTGCTTGTGACACACCAGAGATGAAATAGAGGAGTGGCCTGCAGTAAAAGGAGCCACAGAGGCATAGGACCCACACCAAATAATCCCCCTGCTCCTCCTTGTCCTACTTCACAGGTTGTCCTCGTTCCCCAGGTGTCACTGAACTAAGACAAGTCTATGATGTCTTCAGGATTCAGGCTCTTATGGGGCCTCGTAACAGCCCGTGCTTCTCACCTTCCTCCTCACAATTGTTTTCCTAAAGATTCTGGAGCCTGACAATATTCAAATTCAATCTTTTCAATAAAAAAGACACTATTCTGCATCATTACCTCCTGAAATCTCTTGCTTCTGCAGTACAGGGGCTGGATGGGATTCATAAAATTACCAGTTCTGCAATTAAAGGAAGTGCCCTTCTTGTGCTGGTAAGGGTGAACTGCATTCAGAGACACATTTCCTAGACTCTGGATAGAAACTCATCATTCAATAGAAGGCACAGTAACTCTGCCAGTCACTGTGTGTACCACTAATCCTAAGCCCTGTTTGACCCTTTTCTTAGTGGGGCTTCAAACTGGTAACCTAGGAAATGCCAGAGAAGACATGTTCCTACAGAACAAGGCAAATACCTCATCTACCAATGCCTCCAACTCCACCAGCCCACAGTAGCACATCAGGATACAGAGTCCTTTAAGATTCAGTTTCCTTAAGTGCACTACATCAAGTCCCTACCACTGATGTGGTGAGTCAGTGAAGCAATGTCACCTGAGAAGAAACACACCAGAGGTCCAGCTACAGTGGGAGAGAGTGATGTCTTCAAAGCACAAAACCTGATACTCATATGCCCCTCTTTGAGTATTTAAGGGTCCCCCTTGCGGCTGCTTCTGTCACCAGAGTGGAGATGAGACTTCAGGCTGCACAGGTCTTCAGGACTTGATGAGGCCTTCGTTCTCTATCATGGTATCTCTTCCAAGACAGCATCACTGAAATCAGTCACAGACACAGCCCTGAGCTTGTGATCTCAGAACAGCCCTCATGCATAGAACTTCTATTTGAAAAGGAATGCACACAGGGATGGAAGGGCCCAGGGAGAGACGGCACTAAGAAGTATCCAAAGGAATGAAGTTTGAACAGCCCCTAGAGGATCAATCTCACTCATCTAGCTGTAGTGGGGCCTTTACTATAGTCCTGAACACTGCAGAATGGACTAAAAAAAAATAATTGTGCCAGGGTTCTACCCCAACAGGGTCAGGTACTGCTGAGGTGGGATGAAGGCCAAAGGCTGAGGACCTCTAGCCTTTAATTCTCTCATACTGTTCTGAGGGGCCAGAAGCTGATGGCTTCTGGCAATATCTCTCTCTCTCTCTCTCTCTCTCTCTCTCTCTCTCTCTCTCTCTCTCTCTCTCTCTCTCTTTCTGTCTCTCTCTATGTGTCTCTGTCTCTATCTCTGTGTCTCTATGTCTCTCTCTGACTGTATCTATCTCTCTCTGTCTCTGTCTCTGTCTCTCTCTGTGGCTATTAACTCCCACTGATAATAGCAGGTAATTAAGAAAAGAAACTTAGCTACTTAGACTCTTTTCCCTTTGACTTATGGGCCAGGGAGAAGGCTCCATGAAAGTTCATCTTCTGGTTAGCCTGTGAGTTAAGGGACTATAGCAAATTCATGGCTTTGAGTTTATTGTTAGGGCGTTTTCTATATTTTATTTAGAAATAGCTGAGAGGAGTTAACAGACAACAGTCCAGATTACCTTACACGGATAGTTGGTTTTCAAAACATCAGAAGTCCACAGAATTAACATGACAAACATTTCTATATTGATGTTCATTTTGATTAGAGACCTGACAGCTTCCTGTCTTAGATTCTAAGAAGAAATTGAGCATCTTTGGAGTTACTCCAGTTGTGGGGAGACAGCCACTAGGCAAGAATTACCTCTTTCCATCTACAGACAAATTACTGTCCAGAAAAGGACACACTTGCAGAATAGTCGACTGATTATATCTGCCTAGACAGAGTAATCAGCCCTTAATAATTCTGCATCACTAAGGTCTGTCAGATGATTCTGGGCCAGAAGGCTGAAGATTTGATGCTCCAACGTTCTGTAGTAGAGGGACTGTCCAGGTGTTCAGTGGTCTCTATAAATTGGCTAAGTTTTAGGAGTTATGCTTTGTGTTTCCCATAATTTCAGTTAACTCAGTCATTCTGGATTTCTGACGGGGTTGAAAACCTATAGTCTCATAGCCAATCCTGGCTATTTACTTTGAGAGAAAAGATCTGAGTGGATGGTTTTCAGCTGACATTCATTCTAAAGCCAAGAAAAAAGCCAGGTTCAGAACTAAGTGTTTTAATTAGGAGAGATGACAGAGGTTCTGGTTAGTCAACAAAATGATGGACTGGGTATTAGGACTATCTTGTACCTCACTGGTACAAATAGGCATAATTATGCTCTAATTGTATTTTGAGAGAAAAGTGTTATTTTAACAGGAAGGGTGATGTGTAGGAGGAGCTAAAGGGGAAGGAGTACTGAGAGGAAGAGATGGAGTAAGGAGAGAAGAAGAAGGAGAGGAGAAGCTAGGTGATGAGAGAGAAAAAGAGAGAGAAAGAGAGGGGGGCCATGGAGGCAGATGTTTACGTGTCTCCACCAGTCAAAGATAGTTGATATATCTAGGTTGGGTATTGGATTACACTTCTGATTGAGCATTACCAAACTTATAAAGCCTTTGATTAACATTTTTAAAAAATTATATAAAAGCAAAAAGGGAAAGGGGGCATGGGATAAAGGTTTTCTAGGGAGGGGAAATGGGGAAAGGGGATGGCATCTGAAATGTAAATAAGATACCCAATAAAGAAAAAGAAAGTTCATCTTCATATTGATCTGCAGAAAATTTGCCCAATAGGGTGGGGTATCACCCAGGGAGTAGTCACACCAGGCTATCGGCAGTGAGGGTCTCCTGGGTGTCTACTGACACCAAGTCACATAAATGAGGAGTGTGACAATGACAAACATGAGAAAGCACATCAATAGCAAGGAACAATCCTAGAAAAAAGTCTCTAGGGCTCTGCCTCTCCAGAGCGCATTCATTGCAGCTGAGCAAGATGGTGAGACATCTCCAGGGAGCTCACTGGCCCACTGCAGCACTTCCTGCATGGTGTCTGCCAAAATAGAAAAAAAGACAAGAAAGAGATACACTAACAGTGAATGCAGACCTGAAGTTTATAATTCTGATTATTGACCTGTGTCCAATGCTCTTCAACGCTTGATGTTGGCTCAACCCAGACACTGTGTCTTACATGTTACATGTTCAGTGAATTCTACTAACCTTGATGTCAACAGTCCAGTATGTTTTGTTGCGGTTTTAGCTGGAGGGTGAACAGCGACACCTTTCTCAAATGTTTGCACGTGTAGTGGAGGGGAGGGGAGTATGAGGAGAGAGGTAGACACTCTAGTGTTGTGAATGAGCATAGGAATGAGTATAGGGGATGTAAGAAAGGATGCTGGCTGACTCCTTCTCAGGTTCTCATCATGACATCCACCTGCAGAAGAGTGTGTGTGTGTGTGTGTGTGTGTGTGTGTGTGTGTGTGTGTGTGTGTGAGACAGACAGAGAGAGAGAGAGAGAGAGAGAGAGAGAGAGAGAGAGAGAGAGAACTGGGGAGAAAATAGTTTATTTCCTCTTTTACCTTACAATCTATAATGAAGGATGTGAGAACAGAAACGCTAGTAGCCACCCAGAGACAGAAACTGAAGCAGAAGCTGTGGAGGTACACGGCTAATGGGCTTGCTCCCATGGCTTCATCACTCTGTTTGTTTGTTCGTTAAGTTTTTTTCCATGTAACATCATGATTATTTAAATATACCTAAAGACAGGTGAAAAGTAGATAGCAGGCTATATTTCCAACAATAACATGTACGTAAATAAAATGTCTCTTTATATTTCTCTTGTAATGTTGGTTTCTATAGACTGTACTTAATAGTAAATATTAAATGGTCCTTTTTTTTTTTTTTTTTTTTGGTTTTTTGAGACAGGGTTTCTCTGTGTAGCCCTGGCTGTCCTGGAACTCACTCTGTAGACCAGGCTGGCCTCGAACTCAGAAATCCGCCTGCCTCTGCCTCCCAAGTGCTGGCATTAAAGGCATGCACCACCACTGCCCAGCCCTAAATAGTCCGTAATACACAAATAGAATCTGCTCAGTCTGTATAACCTTACTTGCATGTACATTTTCAGGACTGACTATTGAAAATTGGATAACCAGTCGATGTGCTCTTTTCCTAGGGAAGAATGTCTCTAGTCTCAGCATGCTTAGTTGCTGTTGGCTCTTTGTATAGGCCTGAGGCTTCCTTGACTTTCCTCCTTCCAAATTAATGTCTATGTCATTGTTAAGTTTATCTTTAGACAGCCATGTTGGTGAGACTTTATGAGTGTAACTTCTGACATGACTAAGAGACACAGTCTCACAGCAAAGTCCTTGATCCTCCAGTTCTTACAATCCTTTTGCCCCTCTTTCACAATGTTCCCTGAACCTTAGATGTTAGAATTGGTTTTTAGATGCACCCACTGGAACTGGGCTCCACAACTCTGCATTTTGATTGGTCGTGGTTTTCTGTGATGGTCTCCATATATAGCGAAGAGAAGTTTCCTTGCTATGGGGTGAGGACTACACACTGGACATAAGGACAAATATTTAGAATGTAGTTGGAGATTACTCTGGTTTAGTAAAGAGGCAGTTGTACATTCTCAAGATCCATGACTTCACTAGTCCTGGGGAGTTGGCTAGTTAGAAAAACAGCAGCAGGCATGTTTTTCTTCTATTTGAGTGGTTCTCAAGGCCAATTAGAAAACTGTTAGTCGCCTGGCAGTGGTGGCGCACACCTTTAATCTCAGCACTTGGGAGGCAGAGGCAGGCAGATTTCTGAGTTCGAGGCCAGCCTGGTCTACAGAGTGAGTTCCAGGACAGCCAGGACTATACAGAGAAACCCTGTCTCAAAAAAACCAAAAAGGAAAAAAAAAAAAAAAAGAAAGAAAACAATTGGTCACCACCAAGGTATGTGTGCCACTACGCAGCCTTAGGATCCTCCTGTCGTGCTGGCAGTTGTGGTTCATAGGTAGCATAGCTGGGTCCAACTGTTGGTTGCTTCCCTCCTTAGGAAATTTGCATGGTGCTTTTGTTGTCATGAAAGGTAGTCCTCAGAGAGGAGGCATTCAGGTCAGTTCCAGCTCAGGAGAGACAGCAGAGACTTGTGTGTGCTATAGAGGTTTTTATGGGGTTAACAGCTAATAGTAGTATAATTCCTTATGACTTTTATGACTTTTTCAGACATCTTTGATTCACCCCCTACCTCTTTTTCTATATTTCTCTCTCTCCCTACTCCCTAATTAGAGCCCCCCTCTTTTTGTCCCTTTTCACCAAAATATTGCCTCCTGTATTTTCTTTAAGTTGGTTTACTGGATATAATTTTTTTTTTAGGCTGTTTATATCATGGAATGTTTCTTTGTCCTCAATTATGGCAGATAGTTTTGTTGGGTATAATTGTAGGCTTATTTTTTACAAAACCAACTTTAATAAGTGTACTTAAATGCTTTAACCTCCCTTCTAGCCCACCACTCACCAGAGTTAGTGGAAAGAAAAGGTTCATAGAGCAAAGGAGGATGTGGACCTGTGTAGAAATAGTTGTTTAGGGACGGTTTCAATCTTTATTGTCAGGGTAGCAGCAGTTCAGTTCACATAAATCAGCAGCAGTAGCTCAATCTACTTGCAATCACCATTCATGAATCAGCAATGGCAGTTTGATCCAGAAGAAACCCAAGGCTCTGCCAATCTGCCTGAGTCTGGAGAAGTGGCAAGAAGCCACTAAAACACCACCAGAAGTTCTTTGATGCATTTCTCTCCATGAAGTCACAAAAAAAAATGATGATCAGCGAAGAAGGTAAGGCAAACCAATGCCATAGCATCAGCAAAGACCAGCATCAGCAAAGCTCAACAGAGACCAGCAGAGTGACAAGGCGAACCAATACCACACAGCCCTGACCGCTGTCTGTTGTTAAACCCTTTGGAAATATCATGTATTCTCTCAAGTGTCTGCTCTGGCAAAACATCACATGCCCTTTCCTCAGAAAATATCACGTGTCTGTTCTCAGCAAAACATCCTCCCACATGTCTGCTTCAGCAAAAACATCCTCTTATGAGACAGTTTCTAGGAAAACATCACATGATACAACTGAGTCTCCAAAGAAACAAAATATTTCCACTTCATATATTAGTCTAGGCGGTCCATTGTAGTCATTTAAGACTTAGAATGCATTGCTCTAAGATCTATTGGGTTTCAGTGTTCCCATTGAGAAATCAACTGTTATTCTGATGACTGTTTATTTACATGTGACTTTTGTGCTTCTCTTGCCTGGTTCAATGCACTTTCTGTGTTATGTATACCATATGTTTCAACTATGATATTGGTCTTGTCTATTTGGTGTTGTGCGCTTCTTGTGTCTAAAGGGATGTGCCATTCTTTAGCTTAGGGAAATTTTCTTCTATGATCTCGTTGAAGATTTGGTCTGTGCCATTGACAAGATTCTTCTCCCTCATCTGTGCCTATAATTGTAAGGTTTTTTTTAAAGATATTTCACATTTTCTGTATGTTCTTTACCTGTTTGTTTTTGTTTTATTTTATTCATATTCCTTGCTTCTTTGGTCTAGATCTTCTACTTTGTCTCTGAGTGCTGATGTTCTGTTTTCTGCTTGACTCGTTTCTGCTTGTAAACCTTTTCTTTGAGTTTTCTAGCTGAATTATTGGATTTATCAATTCCATCCTCATTTCGGCTTCATTCATTTTCAATGTTTCTATCTCCTGATTGAATTCTGAGCAGAGGCCTAGTAGTAGGCTGTGGTACAGGCAGGGATGGACAGACAAAGCTATGGCACTGGATGTGAGACTCAGCTAGATCCGGTGGGCTGGAAAGAAGGTATAGAAGAGGATGTTCAGGGAGACTCACCAAGATAGATCCTGGAGAGGAATGTGGAAAATCTGGCTGGGTGGCTCATGCTTTATTTTTTAATTCACTGTATTTTCCCCATTGTATTAGTCAGGATTCTCTAGAGTTACAGATCTTATGGGATGTCTCTATATATTAAGGAAATTTATTGTAATGACTTACAGTCCATAGTCCAACTAACCCAACAATGGGTAGCTGTGAGTGGGAAATCCAGAAATCTTGTAGCTGTTTGGTCCCACAAGGCTAGTTGTTTCAGCTGGTCTTCTATAAGCTGGAATCTGTGGGTTCCAACAGATGTGCTGGCACATAAGTGCAAGCAAGTAAAAAAGAGTGAGCCTTCCTTCTTCTATTGTCCTTATGAAGACCTCCAGCAGAGGTGTGGCTCAGATTAAAGATGTGTACCACCACACCTGGATTTGGAACTTTTTGTCCCAGGCTGACCCTGAACTCAGAGATCTGCTTGCCCCAGTCTCCTGGGATTAAATGTGTGTACTATCTTGCCTGGGCCTAAGCTTTTCATGACCACTATACCTCAAGATCTCCATGTCAAGATTCGGGTCAGAAACCTGTGTCTTCCAGCTCAGGATCTGGATCATAGGTGTGTCTTCCATTGCCAGATTGTAGTTCATTCCAGATAGCATCAGGTTGACAACCAGGAAGAGCCACCACACCCATGTTGATCTCCCTAGTGGAGCTCTCCCTAATGTGCTCACTTTTAAAATTACCTTATAAATGGGCAGTGGTGGCACACACCTTTAATGCCAGCACTTACAAGGCAGAAGCAGGTGAGTCTCTGAGTTCGAGGCCAGCTTCATCTACAAAGTGAGTTACAGGACAGCCAGGGCTACACAGAGAAACCTTATTTGACAAAACAAAAACCTGAGATCATGAACGGAAATGGAAATGAGAAGGGGCAGAGGTAGAAGGATTAGAAGTCACCTTGTACTAATATGATGGACTAATATACTGGGTATGAAGTACCCAGGATAATGAGACCCACAGAGACGGGTAGTAGAAAGTGTTTGTGAGGGTTTGGATGAGACAGTAATGGTGTGTTAAGTTCTTGGATAGTGTTAGATAATGAAATATCTATTGATGAACAGTGGCATTGTGAATCTGCTTAACGACATGAGGTTGGAATTAATATGGTAAAATTTGTCCCACACATACTACAAAGAAAAGAAGGAAAGAATGGGAGGAAGGAGAGAACAAAGGAAGGAAGGAGGGAAGGAAGGAAGGAAGGAAGGAAGGAAGGAAGGAAGGAAGGAAGGAAAGAAGGAAATGAAGCTATACTCGGATATCTCTGGTGAACTTAGTGTAAATATTCTTTTAAAATCACATATCAAATTCAAGAACATATCAAATAAATATATTATCTTCCATGACCAAGTGGCTTAATTCTAGAGATGCAGGGAAGGCTCAGTGGGTATAAATAAATAAACCACATAAGTAGACTAAAGGATAGAGACCACCTGACCCTGTCATCAGATGCAGAATATAGGGAAGACACAATGATGAAGAAGCCCACAGCTGGTGATTCAGGAGCGATGAAAAGTAGACACAAGAGGTAGAAAGCACAGATGTCTGTAGGGCATTTACACTGTCCGGAGAGAACGTATAAACACACAGAAGGAGAAGAATGTTCCCGTGGCTGTGAAGTAAGTAGCACTTCATCTACAGAGACAGCAAGTGGCAGGAGTCATGGGAGACAGCTTACTATTCACGACCTCACATTCCAACCTGGAATGGTTAACCCAGCTGGAACCAACCCCCAACCCTTTACAGTATGCATACCTCTAATAATACGCCCACTCTCCTTAGGAATCATCTTCTGAGTGACATCTGTAGTCCTATCAAGACATAGGCTCCCATGTGGCCCCAGATCTTGGTTCCATGAGCAACAATTCCTATTCACAATTGCTTTCCTTTGAGTTTCTCAACTTCGTCATACACTTGGTTTCCAATAAAGAAATGTCTTCCTGCACAAACCTTTTCTCTGATCTATAATTTCATCCAAGTTTAGAAGTTCTAGGGCACAATGGACCATGACAAAATAAAAGAAACATTCTTGGAGCACAGTGGTAAATACTAATCAAAGGCATGTTTCTGAATTTCTGGCTATAAATTTAATAGTCAAAAGTTTACTAGTCATTCATCATAACATATCACCTGAAGCCAACCCTAAAGCCATGACCCTTTTCCCAGTGTGGTTTCTGGCCTCTAGGGAGAACACTGTGTGCACAATGAATAAATCTTAAAATAAAATAATAAAGAATAAAGAAAAAGAATCTTCTACCACTGCTTTGCTAGACCAGCATAATTCCTCTGAATCTTGTCCTTATACCCAGAGATCAGTGTGGCCACCACCTCTCATCAAATGAGCCTCTGTCTACAGCAAATGGAGACCATCCCAGAAAACTACAACTGGACACGAAGCAGAGATCCACAGTGTGGCGATGCCAACACCCCAAAAATACATTTGCATCACATCTCCCTCATCCATAGCTCAGGGACCACGCCAGAGGAAAGAGTGCAAAAATCATAAGAGCCAGAATACCAGGAAGTCTGCAGTGGAACAGCCTCTCCTAAAATGTCTACAGAAACAAGATCAGAACAATAGCAATGTAGATAGACATGTTAATGTGGGGGGGGGATTGTGTGAAATCCTACCCTTGTAGAAAGAACTACAAGCAACTATAGTCTGCTGAGAAAAGAAGAATTAGTCTCTCCCATGAATGAACCCTCTTATTGTTTGTCCAATACAGTGGTCATTCCTGAAGCCACATCTATCACCCAATCAACAAATTAACTCAGCACTATATATTTATATAGTATATATGTTTTATATTATATATAGAGAGAGGGGTGCCTGGACTCTGACAAATTTTACTAGCACTGCTTTAATCTAAGAACAATAGGTTTATAAACAAACTGATTCCCTTAATGACTTATGCCTGACAATACATCCAAATAGCTGTTGGCCCTTATAAATAATACATTTTAAAAGGCCAACAATTCCTGATTTGACTGAAATTATGGGTGATCACATGACTCACATATTTGTACATGCACATGTATTTGTTTGTGTATATGTGTGTAACTGTGTGTAACGAATATAGTCAAAGATAAAGAGACTATCAATTTGAAGGTGGGAATCCTGGGAAGGGTTCAAGATGGGTGACCTGGATAGGCTTGAGAGAAGAAAGGGAGGGAAAAGTGGTGCCATTCTATTTCAATTAAAAACATTTAAATTATATATAAAACTTCAAATAATGAAACAAAAACTTAAAAACAAATTTAGATAAATGTGAGAAGGGAATAAGAAATACAAACAGGAGCAGGGTCTACAGAGTGAACTCCAGGACAGCCAGGGCAACACAGAAATACCCTGTCTCAAAAAACAACAGAGAAAGAAGAAGGAGGAGGAAGATGAAGAGGAGGAGGAAGAAAAAAGACAAGACAAAAAAGTAAAACAGGTGAAAAGGCCAGGTATAGTGGCACTCACATTTATTCTCAGAAGCCAGAGGAAGGTGGATCTCTGTGAGTTCAAGGCAATGAGGTCCACATAGTAAGCTTCAGGCCAGCCAGAGATATACAATGAGACCTGTCTCAATAGAAAGGGTGGGGCTGGAGAGGTGGCTCAGCAGTTAAGAGCACTCACTGCACTCACAGAGAAACCAGGTTCTATTCCCCCCACACACTAAATGACAGCTCACAGCCACCTGCAACTACAGTTTTAGAGAAATGGCACCCTCTTCTGGCCCCTATAGACACATAACACATGCAGTGCACTTACATACATGCAGACAAAACATTTGCAACGTTCTTAATCTCCGTGTACAAAGCTCAAGCCCAAGTGAATCAAGGACCTCCACATAAAACCACTGAATCTAATAGAAGAGAAAGTGGGAAAGAGCCTTGAACACATCAGTCCGGGGAAACATTCCAATGGCTCAGGCTCTCAGATCAACTATTGACAAATGGGATCTCACAAAACTGAAAAGGTAAAGAACACTGTCAGTAGGACAAAATGGCAACCTACAGATTGGGGAAAGATCTTTACCAATCCTACAGCTGATAGAGGGCTAATATCTAATATATACAAAGAACTCAAGAACTTAGACTCCAGAGAACCAAATAACCCTATTTTTAAAATGGGTTACAGAGCTACTAAACAAAGAATTCACAACTGAGGAATCTTGAGTGGCCAAGAAGCACCTAAAACAATGTTCGACATCCTTAGTCATCAGGGAAATTCAACTCAAGATGACCCTGAGATTCCGCCTCACACCAGTCAGAATGGCTAAGACCAAAAACTCAGGTGACAGCAGATGCTAGCAAGAATGTGGAGAAATAGGAACATTCCCTAAATTGTTGGTGGGATTGCAAGCTGGTACAACCACTCTGGAAATCAGTCTGGTGGTTCCTCAGAAAACTGGAAATTTAACTACCTGAGGACCCAGCTATACCACTCCTGGGCATATACCCAAAAGATGCTACAACATATAACAAGCACACATATTCCATTATATCCATTGCAACCTTGTTTATAATATCCAGAAGTTGGAAACAACCCAGATGTCCCTTCAGTGGAGGAATGGATACAAAAAAATTTGGTTCATTTACATGGTGGAGTACTTCTACTTAGCTATTAAAAACAATGACTTCATGAAGCTCACAGGTAAATGAGTGGAACTAGAAAATATCATCCTGAGTGAGGTAACCCAGTCACAAAAGAACACACATGGCATGTACTCACTGATAAGTGGTATTAGCTCAAAATGCAGAATACCCACAATACAACTCACAGACCATATGAAGCTCAAGAAGGAAGACCAAAGTGTGGGTGCTTCAGCCCTACTTAAAGAGGGAACAAAATAATCATGGAAGGTAGAGGGAGGGAGGGACCTGGGAGCAAGAGAGGAGGAGGAGGGAAAAGAGGGACGGAATCAGGTGTGTGAGGAGACAGGGGAGAAGTCAAGAAACTGAATGGAAGCGTGTAGTAGTGGGGGATGGGAACTGAAGGTAGCCACTAGAAAGTCCCAAATGTCACGGAAGCAAGAGGTTTCCAGGACCCAACAGGGATGACATTAGCTGAAATACCCAACAAAGGGGAGAGAGAACCTGTAAAGACCATATCCAGTGGATAGGCACTGCCCCCGGTTGAGGGATAGGGCCGCCCACCCATCTCAATAATTTTAACCCAGAATTGTTCCTGTCTAAAGGAAATTCAGGGGCAAAGAGTGGAGCAGAGACAGAAGGAAAGGTCATTCAGAGACAACCCCACCTAGGGATCCATCCCGTCTGCAGACACCAAACCCAGACACAATTGATGATGCCAAGAAGCACTTTCTGACAGGAGCCTGGTATAGCTGTCCCCTGAGAGGCTCTGCCAGTTTCTGACCAATACAGATGTGGATGCATACAGCTAACCATTGGACTGAGCACAGGGACCCCAATGGAAGAGTTAGGGGCAGGACTAGAGGAGCTGAAGGGGATTGCAACCCCATAGGAAGAACAACAATGTCAATCAACCAGACCCCCCCCCCAGAGCTCTCAGGTACTAAACCACCAACCAAAGATTATACATGGAGGGACCCATGGCTCCAGCCCCATATGTAGAAGAGGATGGCCTTGTCGGGCATCAATGGGAGGAAAGGCCCTTGGTCCTGTGGAGGCTGGAAGCCCCAGGGTGGTGGAATACCAGGATGGTGAGGATGGAGTGGGTAGGTGGGTGGGGGAGTATCCTAATAGAGGCAGGGGGAGGGGCTGGAATAAGGGTTGGGGGAGGGAAAACCGGGAAAGGGAACAACATTTGAAATGTAAATAAATAAAATAACCAATCTTTTAAAAAGACAAATAAAACAATGAGGTAAAGTCAAAATATTGCCCAATAGTGAAAAGTGTAAGCAAAATTAGACACACATATGAAAGGAAGTAGCAAATAATATAGTTTTTAAAAAATACTAATAAAAATGAGGTATAAAAGAGGATCACAAGGTCTAAAAGAAAAGGAAACAAAGAAAGAAAGGGACAACGTTTTAGAGAAGCTCCTTTATGATGCTCAAAAATCAGGCTCTACCAGTTTAGGGCATGGAGGTGCACAGGTCAGTGTAACCTATGGACCCATTCCCATGGTTAACTCTTGCCAAGTCTGTACAGCTCATGCTAACCAGAGCCATCTTCACCCGAGTACTGGTCCTTCTTTGCACACTGGAGCCCTCTGCTGGCCACACTTAAATTTACAGTCTGAGGCCTGTACAGCAACAGAGAGAAAATGTTTGTAAGTCACATATTCATTGAGAGGTTGATATTCAAGCACGTGAACAATTTAAATGATTCAACAGCTAGAAACTTCCTGGTTTGGGACAGTATTTTATAATTTAATATACAATGTAATATTATAAGCATGAGAACTTGGACATAAGCAAGAAAGAAAAGGTTATGGTTTAATACTGATGTGTCTGCACATCAAGTTGACAAAGGATCCATTTTTTTGTCAACTTGACACAACATAGAGTCATGTGGGAAGAGGAAACTCCAACTGAGAAGATACATCTATCCTACTGGCAAGTCTGTGGGATATTTTCTTGATTAATGGTTGATGTGGGAGGCCCAGCTCGCTGTAGGAAGTGCCACCCTTGGGCAGCTGGACTTTGGTTATAGAAAAAGACAAGCTGAGCAAGCCATGGAGAGCAAGCCAGTAAGCAGCATTCCTCCACGGCCTCTGCCTCAGTTCCTACTTCCCTTGGGTTTCTGTCCCATCTTCTCTTAGTGATGAACTATGAACCAAGACACGTAAGCCAAACAAACCCTTTGTTCCTCCTACCACAACAAAAATTAAACATAAAATATCCGATTATGTATATTTCCAAGAAAGAGATATGCATGATCAGCAAATCTGTGAAGAAAGTATCCACTGGCACTGATGGCTGTGGACACGCAGAGTAAAACACCAGCCCCACTGCTCGTCTTTGTAGTGACTGCTGCCAAAATGATGAGCCAAACATTGGTAAGGATGTAGAAAGTAGAGCAACCCTGTGCGTGGCATGAACGAAGATGCAAGTTGCTACGCCTGGTTTGGAAAACACTGTACAGGGTTCTCCAAAAGTCAAAGCTACATAAAGTCAAATGCGGAGACACATTCTCTTAATCCCAGCACTTAGGAGGCAGAAACATAAATCTTCATGAGTTCAAGGCCAGCCTGGGTTACAGAGTGAGACTCTGTTTCAAAAAATAGAATAAAAGCATCCATTGTTCACATACTCAAAAAAAAGTTAAAAGTTGAGCTACCATGAAGTCCACTAACCCCGACTTTCTGTATGTGTGGCAATCGTGGTTGAGCTGAGTACATGTGTATATAGTATAGCAGGAGGCATGGGGCCAAGGTAAGTGTCCGTCAGTATAAGCAAAGACAAAGGTATGTGGCATTTAAAACCAAAGACATCTGTAAAATGAATCATTTTGATAAAAGTGTAATCAGTGAATTAATCCGGTGGCTGTAGTTCTTTACTTTTGCTAGTCCCCAATAACCACACAGAGAAACCAAAATTTATTTCAAGCTATGCAGACCTTAATATCTCAGCAGTTGAATGATCTACCTCAATCCCGGATGCTAATCTGGCTACCTCCCAGCCCCAGCTCCACGATGCTTTAATATTGCTCTAGCTTCCTCCACTTCTTATGCTTCTTCCATGGTGTCTCCTCAGACCTTCTTCTCGTGGCCCGTTTGAATCTCCATCACTCTCTCTCTCCTCCCCTGGCTGGTGGAAGTTTCCACCCTGTTCTCTCTTCTGCCCATTGACAAGGCAGAGGATAAATGGTAAGAATTGTTTACATAAACTTGAGACAGGAGATTCTTCACCTAAGCATTACAACGCTGTGTCCGGATTGAAACAAGATATGAGGACAGAGAAATCGGCACTGGATAACACAAGGATAATCCTTACTCAGTGCAAAACCATTTTTCCTACAACTATCCAAACAGGAACAGGTTGTAGGTCAGAAGTTTTGTGGCTAGGTTGGTGTGTACACTTCTCTTTTGGTAGCCTGCAGAGTGCCTTCCCACACCAGACACTGGAACATGCAGGTGAAGACTCCACGGAGGCATCAGCCTGACTTCTCCATGTTTAATGAGTTATGTGGGTATCTCTTCAGCAATGTTTACCGAGAACAACCATTTTCTTAGAGACCCAGGGGTTGTTTGAGGATTTCCATGGGACTCCCTTGGCCAACAACTTAATTGAATGAAATCCATTCCCAGTACTGAAAGCCTCATTTGGTGACAAGAGATGGCCAATTGTGACTCCGTTACTGCCATTATTAGGAGACTTCATTAGGATGGCCTTCATAGATTTTAGGAAGTTTCTACTGCACTGGGTTTTTATATTATCCCTTAAATGCCCCCCAAGTTCTAACTGCCTCTCCCCAAATCTCCTCCCTCAACCCTATCTCTTCTCCCATTCCCTACTTAATCTAAAAAATTATAAAATCTATTCTATTTCCCCCTCTCAGGGAGAGCCATGTGTCCCCCAAGTCCCATCCTCTCTACCTAACCTCTCTGGGTGTGTAAGTTGTAGGTTGGTTATCATTTATTTAATGGCTAACATCTACATATAAGCAAACACATACCGTATTTATCTTTCTGGGTCTGGGTTACCTCACTTAGGGTGATTTATTTTTATTTTATCATTTTTTATTTCCTGAAGAACCATGACAATGGATATGTTTATTATTTTAAGCTAATTATCCCATATTGTGTACACATATTAAAACACCACACCATCTCTATTAATATGAGCAATTATAACTTGTCAATTTAAAAAATAGAAATATATTGTATCCCATAAATATACATAATTATAATTTGTCAATTTTAAAAGAGCAGATGCAAATCAAGCAATTAATTATGGGGGGAACAAAAACCTAATGATGGCTAGAGATTACCATTCAAGTCAGTAAATGTCAAAATTTTATTGTTTAGGGAGGGTTTTTTTGCACAGTTTGTTTCTTTATGTCTGTTATTTCTGATTGTCGACTAGAATGTTCTAGAATTCTATATAGGCTGTATGCTCAGCAACTTTGATGAATCTTGACTTACTAATGTTATTAAGTGATATAAAATTGCCATATAAAATGATAGTGTTTAAGATAGGCATGGTGGAAGAGGGCACCAGATCTCATTATAGATGGCTGTGAGCCACCGTGTGGTTGCTGGGAATTGAACTCTGGAAGAGCAGCCAGTGCTCTAACCACTCAGCAATCCCTCCAGCCCTCTAGTCTTAATTTTAATAAAGCAGTCACACTCACAACAAACTGTCTGAGACACTCCGAAACTACAGTGAGTACTCACTTCTCACGTCCTACCTACTCACCAGAGCCATCCTCACAGTCAAACCTTTACACTGACCCAAACCTTCTTCTCGTCTGCAGTCTGTGTTTAGTAGAACTATAAAATGAGGACGGGTACTGGGGAGAAGGGTTAGTGAACATGGTGTTCACTGCACAAGAAGAACTCAGTTCAAATCCCCAGACCCCACATAAAAAGCCAGGGGTGGGTGCATTTTCCTATAACCCCAGTAGTCGGAGGAAGAAGATGAGAAGGTCTGAGCACCTGCCTATCTGCCAGCCAGCTTAGCCCGACTGATAAGCTTTTGGTTCAGTACAGAGATCCTGACTCAAGGTAATAACCAGAAAGTGACAGAGGAAGACACCTGGTGTCCTACTTTGTCCTTCAAATGCTCACACAAGTGAGCACACTGCACACATGTGCACACACACACACACACATTGTCCTAATACCGGGTAGCACTACGTGGCTGTGGTGTGTGAATGTAGTCTGGTGAAGCACAGCTGTATAAGACACACGCTTTGCACCACTCTGCAACCTCTGGTGTTCTACACATTGTAAGAATTTGGCTCCTGTTACCACTTTGCAGATAAAAGCACAATATTTAGAAGGTAGAGAGACTTTTCCAAGTGCCAGAGAGTCAGTACTGTTAGATTCATACTGTAAACTCAAGACCGCCCAAGCCTGGAATCCTCATCCTCCTCCTCCGTGGATGTAAGAAGGAGGCCTCGTGCCCAATCCTCCTCTTACTGATTTCTGACACCCCCCATCCCCTCAGTGAATCAGAGTCAGGGTGTGCATGGAGAAATAAAAGCGTTTATTTATTTGATCTCCAACAGCATTTCTTTTAAGCTTGGTGAATGCTGAGTGCGGGCCAGAAGGAAATGTTAGTGGCAGAAGTAAACCTTAAGCACAGGATCCTAGCCTGGGATCCTGGGAGCCGGGAAGCCATGGAACCCGGAGCCGGGAGCCTGAGAGCAGGGAAGTAGTTTCCAGACCACACAGAGTCCAGATCCGTCTCCGAATGTCAGGAATCAGGCTACAAGAGAAAACAAGATAAGACCTTCAACATAGGAACCAGCTAGGTCGATTCCATCCAGTCCTTGTAAGGGAGCGTGCTGAGAAAGTCAAACTGTAAAGTGCGGCTGTACTTGAGAGGATTTGGGGTTTCAGGAGAATAGGTTCAAGTCTCGTTGTCATTGCAAAATCCAAAACTCAGAGCATTGAATGAGACATTCCTCAAATTATACCTATCCTTTGTGCTGTGACCAGAGAGACACCATGAAGTAAGTAACCTGGATAACAAATAATATCTACAGTGCCCTGCAAAACATTTCAACTTTAGTATTTCCATTCTGCAGACAAGGAGACTCAGAGTCATTCACCCACGGCCCTTACCCAGACAGGCCGCAGTCAAATCAAAGCCTCTGGTAATTCTCAGCTTTGTCCTAAGAAATAGGAGATGGTTTGCTTAAAGGACAAACAGACAGGGGAGTCTTGATTAGAATACCATCTCCTGATACATAAACCTTGAGCTCCAGAACCTTGACACGGAAAAGGGCTGGAGAGGAACGAGCTCTCCCTCCCCCAGCCCACTCCTTACCTTACAATGGGGGAAGGCAGACTTTCCCACACATGCCCTCACAACACTTGTATTTTCCCTCACACTCGCCGTCCCTCCGGCAGTGATTGGGAGGGTTAAGCATCAGACATCTTCCCTGAACTTTGAGGCACCTCCCAGGCTTCTTCATCACTGGTGAGAAAAGAGTCACAGGGTCCATGTCTTAAACTTCAAGCACCACATCTACGCTTCTTCAACCCAACGTCTCCTGCCCATCCACCCCTCACCTCCATCGCCTCCTCCCAAACATGTCTCCTGAAAGAGTACCTGCATCTTCTCTACCATCTAGCCAAATGCAGGGACCAGCCGTCCAGCCCTGACCGGGTTGAATGGTTTCCATCAAGCTACAGAATGCCTAATGCTAGGTGGTTTCTTATAAAGCCATCATCTTCACACACTGGCGACGTTAGACAAGTGGCTCTTCCTGCCAAGGGTAGCAGGAGGCACTGGCTAGCTGACATGTTGAACCCAACAGCTCTTAGAAACAAGGATGCCTTGGAGGACCCCGTCATTCAGTCAGTCCCCTTCAGTGCTGGCTCTTGAAGTTCACTTTCCTCTCTCTAGTTTCTCTACTGGCTCACCTGGTTTGCGAATGGAAACGGGACTCATGCACTTGACACCACAAGCATCTGGGCAGCACCTCTGCTTTCCCGGGCATTCCCAGTCAGTACGACACTCTGGCTTCTGAACCTTAAGGCACTGAGCAGTCTTTTTAGCGGGGCAGGCTCCAGCTTTGATAGCATCTAAAGAGAAGATCAAGATGTTGGGAAGGTATGGACTATCATCATTCCTAGTCAAACGTCCACATCTCAGAATACAGACCCTCATTCCAGTGGCCCACAACTACAAACAGAAATACCTGGCTGACCTAGGAGAGAAAAGGCAGACTTGGTCAAACAAGACATGTGACCAGGAGAAATCACAGACTGAGGATGAAAGGCATAGGGTTCCCAGCCAAGGCTTTCCACCTCAGGGCTAAGTGAGATATCACAAAGACACAAGGGGAGAGTAGGAATACTCTCCTTGTAGGAAATACAAAACGAATGATTATGTGAGATGCTGAGAACTAAAGCCAGAGGCAGAAACAGAAAGGCTAAAGGGCAGACACAGAACTGTGTGAGACCTGAGCTGACAGGATGGCTGCATAATAAGAGGAGAAGCTCTACCCCAGTGAGACATGGATGTCTCCCTGAGGTCCAGAGTAATCTGAGAAACAGCCTGTAGAAGGGAACACATCCCAAACCATCAGGAGCCCCCACCTCAGATACTCCAGGCAGTGTTGGGCCAAAGCAACTCCAACTCACCATTTTTGCCTCCTTCCACAGTCCAAGGTGCCAGGATCCCCAGAGCAAGGAACACCATGAGAGGGAAGAGGCCGCTGGACTTCATGGTGAAGGCAGGGTAGCTCTGATGACCAGTCCCCAGAAATCGCTATTTATATCTTTACCAGTAGGCGTGGCCCCAGTGGAATGTATTTGGCCCCTCCCAGGTGCTGTTGCATAGGCAGGAAGCGTAGCCACGGAACAGAAGGCTCGATGCTACAGAAGTAGGTGGCGGGCTTTCTGTTTCAGACAGGACCATGAGGCCATCAGAGTAACCACCTGAGAGCTGAAAATGAAAGAAGCTGTTTTGGAAGTTATCAGCAGAGGGACATTTCAGGTGACCACCTGAACCCTGAGCATTGTGGAGTCCCCAAGCCTATTTATTGCCCTTACTGGTAGAGAAGAGCAGAAAGGGCCGGTCACAAAAGGGTTACCCCAACCTGAAGCTGACACATCAGACGTGGACTCTCGGATGAAATTCTATTCTACCATACACCTCTTTTTTTTTTTTTTTTTTTTTTTTTTGCATGTTCCTGGACTTTCTGGGGTTTTGAAACTCTAACCTATTGCTCAATACAAATTCCTTCTCAAGATACAGATGACACATGGCTCAATCAACTGAGGTTTATTTCTGCCAAATCATTCTCACCGCTGTGTGCCCAGTGCCGATTCCACAACTGGAATGTGGAGAGCAGCTTCTAAACAAATGAAAGTTACACACGGAAGGGCCTTGCCTTCAGCAAACCTTGTTGGAGCTCAGTCTCTTAGGGATGAAATGACTCGGGGCTGGCCCTGAGATTAAGAGCTTGAAATGTCCCTTAAAGTAATGAATGAATTGCATCAATTGCTAATAGAGATTACTGAAGTGTATTGGAGTAAAGAGACAGAGCCTCTTACTCATCCCTGCAATCAGCATTGAGCTGTGGTGTAGTTTGAGTTATTAAAGGAATTAATCCTTCTTACCCCTAAATCCTCCACAGGCTTCAGCTGTCAGCTGAAAACTATGGCTGCCATGCCTTCTGCCCATTGTGGGTGCTCTCCGGTGTGTACAGACTACTCCCAATGATTAGGAGAGACATCATTCTCTCTAGACTTCAACCCAAAATTCCCTTCCCACAAAGCCTGAGCCTTACCTCAGCATCATGGGACCGTCTCTGTGGTTGCTGTATTTTCCTGTTTGTGTATTTGTACCATTTCTCTCCTCATCTACCCCCTCCAATGTCACCCTCCCACCCACCTCCCTCTCAAGTTCTTGGTCCCCCTTTCTTTAATTTATACTGTTCTGTGTGTATATGAATAGATACAGACATACCTACTGAACCCAGTTAGTGCTGTTCATGTGTATATACGTCTTTTAGGGCTGACCACTTGACATTGGATAGCCAACTGGACTCATCCATGGGGAAGACCCCTCTCTTGGCAACCGTTAAGTGCCTGTATTTTATCATCTAGGGGTGAGGCCCCATGAGAACCCCCCCTTCCACCGTGGCATGTCGACTGGTATTCCCATTGGTCAGGTCTTATTTAGGCAGCCATGATGTTGAGATGTCATGGTCCTTGTGTGATTTCCCATTTGTTCCCCCAAAGAAAGTGTGTAGACATTAAAACAGACACAAAAAGACTGTGCATTAAGTGCTGGGCTCCTCAAGGTATTCTCTAAGGCAGGAGCCAGATGTTTCCAGAACCTTTTATGCAGAAATTATTCTGTGGTTTAAATTTTGGCGCCAAAGAAAAGGAAAGAAAAATCAGTGTGCCCTGAGTAAGGGCAGTCAGTGAACTGGCTAACTAGCAACTTGTACAGACTGTAAGAGACTAACGGAAAGTCTGCCTCCCCACCCCCAAGGGCAAACTTACTGGCTGGTTAGGGGTTTGTACTCACTTCCTCCCACACAGCTCCAGTCCTTCCCATTCTGTGTTCCTTCCTATCTTCCTTGGTGCCAAGAGTTTTCTAAATATTTGTTTCTTAAAGAGTCAAGATGAGAATTCCACACCTAGATTCTTCTGTTTGTGATTAATGGTTGGTTGAGTGACTATTTGAAAACAGCTCTTTTCCTCGGAAAGAACCCTGTAACCAATCAACAATGTTTCTTACGGATAGAGCGAGCAGGATAATGCTGCATGGTGCATCCCTGCTCTCAACACCATGGATTCTAGATCTTTAAATCATACGACGTTAAGGTTAAAAGGAGCCTCTGAAGGTATCTGGACCAAGGAGTATAACTACAATCCTGAAGCCAAGTCCAGAAGGCTGTGGGGGTTTCGTTTGTTTGCTTGTTTGTTTAGATGTATTTCTTCTAATGTGTATGAGTATTTTGCCTGCATATGTCTGTACACGGCTTGAGTGCCTGCTACCCGAGCAGGCCAGAAGAGGGCAGCAGATTTCCTGGAACTGGAGTTTCCAGTTAAGAGCCACTGTGTGAGTGCTGAGACATAAACTCGGGTCCTCTGGAAGAACAGCCAGTTTAGGCGCATATATATGGGATTATTGGAATATTTATATTGTCTATTCATCCACTGCAATGACAGTGTGAAGTAACAGAACCTGAAACATTTACAACAAAATACCTAATGTTTGGTACTTCAGAGAAACGTTTTCTAGCCTCTGACTCAGGTCAAACTCTCAGCTTGTAGTAAAGAAATAGGAGAAGGTATAAACTACAACTTACACAATGAGTTATTTCTAGAACTTAAGACAGCTTTTCTAAAACAATTGAGTCATCCCCAGAACCTGTTTAACTACAGGCTCATACTCACAATCCTATCCTAACCTACAAATGATTCACTAAGTTGACTTCCACACTCTCTTGGCATCTGTTAAACTCCGTAGATCTATCCCTTCATTTGTACAAAACTTACTTAACAATTGCTTACCACATGCCAGGTGCTGTTCTAGGTCCTGAGGTTACGTTGAACAAGACACACTGGGCAGTACCACACAGTCATCGAGAGCCTTTAAGTCAGAACCTTTAAGTCAGATGTACCTGACGTGTGAGCTGATTGGACCTCCTTTGGCTCCTGTTACTCAGCTGTAAATGAAAATGTTGCTTTCTCCTGTGTGGGAGAGATGTGGTGAGAAGCTGAAAACCCACAGCAGGAGACATTGCTTTACAGTTGAGGGTCTGTGAACATTAGGCACACAGGAAGCTATTGGTTTCTGAGGAGAGACTCGATACTCAGGTGTGGACTTTGAGGCTGTAGTCCATCTTGCTATGACCATTAGATGCTTGACAAAATCTGATTCTATCAGTGCTCTGGTTCTGTCTCTCTAGAGAACTCTGACTGTAATAACCTTTATGGCCCAATAGTTTCTAATAGCATTTAATATACATACATACATACACACACATACATATTTTCTCATGAGGCATATTATCCTTTGGGACTCAGAACTCTGGCTTCAGAAGAATATTTCTGGGATCAATCATTTGGATCATCCTTGTGGTCTATCAATGCCAGGGCAGGAAGAGGAACCCGGTAGCAGGTGTACCTAGGTCAAAGGAGTCCATCCTGAGGCCTTCACTCTTCTGAAAGCGTTCTTTCATCTTTGGGGGAACAACACTACACGTGCTTTTGAAGCTCCACAGTAGGGCCGGCTCTGGTGACACAGTCTGCAATCCTAGCACTCAGGAAGGGGGATAGTGAGCTGTAGGTCAGCCTGGGTTCTATAAAAAGACTTGTATCCAAGAAAATATATAATCCAGGAGGCTCAAACCTGTAATCTCAACACGTGGGAGGCTGAGGCAAGAGGATTGACCAGTTACAAGCTGAATAGTAAGTTTCCGGTTAGGGCTACAGAGATCTACTGAAACATTGTCTCAGTGAGTTAATAAAGCTAAATAGAAAACTAAAGAAAACTCGATAGTTGGAGTGGCACTTTTTTTGACACACAGTGTCACACTTTCATTTTACACCAGGTGTTGCTGTTGCAAATTATGAACCAATGAAAAAGCTTAGCCATAAACTAAGAAAGCCTTTCATTTATGTGAGAATGCTCGTGCCTCAGCCACCACAGATCGAGACTGACCCTGACACAGCGTCAATCAGAGATAAAACACCTGAGTACCAATGAAAGAAAACAGGGAAAATAAAAACTGAACAATTGGGGCTGAAGAGATGGCTCAGCGATTAAGAGCACTGGCTGCCATTCCAGAGGTCCTGAGTTCAATTCCCAGCAACCACATGGTGGCTCACAACCATCTGTAATGGGGTCTGATGTTCTCTTTAGGTGTATCTGAAGACAGCTATAGTGTACTCATATAAATAAAAATAAATCTTTAAAAAAAAAACTGAACGATTAACTTCAAGGACAAACTAGAAGCGACTTGGAGAAGCGACTTCCCAGATCACCAGGATCTACACCTTTTGCCTAGATTAGGAACGTTGTTTGTCAATGAATAGGAGCATGGGTGTGCTTGTGCTTGTCTGTGATTTTAAAACAAAAGGTGACAATTAGAAAGGCCTATGGTGAAGGCTGACTTCAGCTTCCGTGACCGGAAGAGTGGTGCAGTGCTGGTGTCCAAGGCTGCAGAAGGACCCTGTAATATGCCTAAACCTGCTGTGTTTGACTTTGACAATAAGGCCAAGCAAGATGCACAGACGGAAACTGCCAGGAGGAACCATGTGGATCTTGTATCCAGTTTGAGTTTCTCATCTGAAGCCTTGAGCCAGGGAAAGCTTGGAGCTGATAAGAGAGTCCAGGAATCTAAGGATATCCTAGTATCTTCTGAAGATGGCACTACGAAGATCACGTTCAATTGGCCCGCCAAAAAGAACGCCATAAGCTTCCAGATGTGTCACGATATTATGCCTGCACTTAAAAATGCCATAACTCGGTCATGACTGTTTTCACAGGAACTGGTGACTACTACAGCAGTGGGAACAACCTAAGAAATTTGATTAATGATGCTGGTGAGATACAGAATGCAGCCATGTCTTCTATAGTACTGAGGGAATTTGTAAACTGTTTTTATAGACTTTCCGAAGCCTCTGGTTGCAGTAGTAAATGGCCCAGCTGTAGGAATTGCTGTCACCCTTCTGGGACTATTTGATATTGTCTAAGCATCGGACAGGGCAACGTTCCATACTCTGTTCAGCCACCTCGGCCTGATCCCAGAAGCATGCTCCTCTTACGTGTTTCCAAAGATGATGGGCTCAGCAAAGGCAGCTGAGATGCTTCTCTTTGGGAAGAAGCTCACAGCAAGAGAGGCTTGGGCTCAAGGCCTTCTCACTGAAGTTTTCCCTGAAAGCACTTTTGAGACAGAAGTCTGGACCAGGCTGAAAACATATGCAAAGCTCCTGCCAAATTCGATCAGAGTTTCCAGAGTTAATCAGGAAACATGAGACACAAAAGCTCCATACTGTTAATGCTGAGGAGTGTTCTGTAGGCCAGGAAAGGGTGACGTCAAAGGAGTGCACAGAGGCAGTCATGAACTTCATATCCAGAAAGGCAAAGCTGTGAAGACTGCCAGAGTGGCTAGACTTCCCAGAGGAAGAATACGCCGTGAGTTCTGGTTTCAGGTGCTTGAACTACGCACATTCCTCTGTACCCCTTTTTCATTCCCAGCACAGCAGTTATGACAAGAGAGCCTCAGTTATGACCAATAAAAACTTCCATAAAATAAGCCTTAAGCATCTATGCAGGATAGTTAGGATTGACCTAACCCAAGGGTGATAGAACTCTAGAATGGAAGCTTTAAATCTCTCAAAGAGATAGAGAAAAACACTAGAAAACGGAAAGACAACCTATAGTCATCAATTGGTAGAATTAATACTAGAACAATGATTATTCTACCAAAACCCATCTATTCATTCAGTGCTGTCCCAGCCAAAAATCCCCATTTAGTTCATCATAGAAACTATTTTTTTAAATTCATATGGATCCACAAGAGACCCCAGTATAACCAAAATGAGCCCGTATAAAAAGAGCAGTGCCATAGAAATTACCATTTCAGACCTCAAAATATACCACAGAGCCAAAGGAATAAAAGCAATATGGGACTAGTACAAAAAGTACATGTTGACCACTAGAACAAAAGCAAACATGAGTGCATGTAACTATAACTGCTAATATTTGACAAATGTGCCAAATACATACACTGGAGAAAAGACAGCATCTTCAACAAATGGAGCTGGAAAGCCTGGATGACACTTTGAGAAGAATGAAATTAGGCCTGTACCTACCACCTTCCATGAAAACTAACACCAAATGGACCAAAGAGTGGATCCTGGAACACTGAGAATGCTGGAAGAGAACACAGGTCGTGCTATAGATGACACAGATATAGGGAAGGACTTTCTGAATAAGACCCCATTTGCCCAGAAATTGAGGCCAACAATTGGCAAATGGGACCTCAAAAAACTATTTCAAACCATCTGGAAGTCAGTGTGGAGAGCCCTCGGAAGGCTAAGAATAAAGCTACCATATGACCCAGCTTTACCACTCTAAGGTCTTCATATCCTATTCCACAGACACTCATCCATGTTCATTGCTGCCCTATTCACAATGGCTGGGAAATGGAAACCACCTGTCCTAGTTACTTTTCTATAGCTGTGAAGAGACACCACAACCGAGCCAGTGTCTAAAAGAAAGCATTTAATTGGGAGCTTGCTTAGTGTTTCAGAGGGTGAGTCCATGATCGCCATGATAGGGAGCGTGGCAGCAGATAGACAGATAGATAGATAGCAGTAGCTAAGAGCTTATATCCTGGTCTGCAAGTTAGAGAGAGGAGTGTGGTATTGAACCTGTCATGGGCTTTTCAAATCTTCCAACAAAGTCTCACCTCTGTGGGAAGCCATGGCAAGGCCTTACTCTTGGCAAACACTCACTCTTGGCTCTCCTATCTACTGTTCTTCTTTCTGCTTACCTTCCATGATTCACTTGTCAGTCCTCAGAACTTCAAACAAGGCCTCATAGCAACCCACCTTAGTAACCCTTCCTCCTGATCATTTAGATAGATTTAGCCAGCATCCTGCTAGATAGATGTTTTTAGAACCCCTGGTAATGGCAAGGCTTTGTGAGAACAACAGGTACAATCTAGTCAGACCCCACAGCCGCAGCTCGCTTCCTCCGCCTGCAAAGCCCTCTTTCCTTTCCTACCCCTCCCCATAGCCTGTTTTCAGAGTACATGACCTGTGTGAACAATAAAATCCTTGCCAGCTTGATCAGAAAAAAAAAAAAAAAGGCCTATGGTTTGAAGTGCTGAGGTGCTTGGGAAACCCTGGGTAGGAGGGAGACATAGCCACGCCCCCACCACCCCCACCCCAAGGAACTTGATGAAAGGGCGACCACCCAGGGTGCCAGCGCCAGCACCAGCGATGGAGATCCAGTGTAGTGGAATAATGCCACACTGAAGAACAAATCTCAAGAGCAGGCTCTGCCCCAAAGACACTGGCGGTCCTGGTTGAGTTCAGACGCTGGAAGTGAAATATAAAGTTTTGGATGTAAGTAGTTCTCTCTGTTAAATTCAGATAAAGGACCTTATCTTTACAGATGGGGTTACACCTAGAAATTGAACCACTCCCCAGTGTGCCCAGTGCGAACTGTAAACTGTGAACAGAAAAAGCTCAATGAAAACTCTTTATTTTCCAAAAGGGAGATGTGAAAAGCAGTCCACACAGTGTCCCCAACCCTTGGAACACATTTTATCCTATTAAGTCAGGGATGAGTACTCCCTCTCTGGTGACAAAGACACTTCCTGATCATGGCAATCTGGAAAGTCCAGTTCTGCTCTCGGAAGCCTCTCCCTGGCCTACTACGGCCTTCTATGGTCACATCTCCGAGTAGAGCAATGCACCTTTGTTGAGAGAGGCGGGCAAGGGTGCATCTCTTCAGGAACTGGCTTCACACGGATGAGTAGGACCTAGGAACTGCTGTGAGCAATCCATAGCGGCTCTCCGCGAAGCTTGAATTGCTCGTTTTAGTTGGATCCTGCTCAATTTAATTCAAGTAAAGCATGAGCTAGCAGCCACATTCCAAAATTGGGCTAAGTCAGGTTTCTGTGTTCTATTCTCTTTGAGTGTGAATGTACGCTTTTAACCTGGAGGTGTGCATCGTCCCTTATCTCTTGGAAATTGCTTCTCAGCGGTTTTCTCCGTCCTTAGATTCCAGTGGCTACATATTAACTTTTCTATTCCTGTAGTCCTTGTAAGGTTTTCTTCTTCATCTCTCAGTGTTATGGACCTGGGTGAGTTTCTCAGTACTAGTTTCCGATTCACTAATTTTACTTTCAACTTAATCTAGTCAAAATTTCCTTGCATTTGTTTCCATAATTCTTAATATCAACTTGGCAACTTTTAATAATATTTATCTCTCTACTAACTTTTTTAATGAATTAAACAGTTTGACCAATTGTGGGAATTATGCCTTGAAATTTTGACCTCTTTGTTTATTTTTTGTTTCTTTTTCTACTTGATTTTTTGAGGCAGAGTCTCACTATGCAGCCTCGGCTTATCTAGAACTCACTAGTGTAGATTAACTTAGCCTCTCTCTCACAGAGATCCCCCTGACTCTTCCTCTCAAGTTCTGGGATCAAAAGCATGGGTGACCATACTCAGCTCATTATTTTTAACATATGTAGCTGATCCTCCTGCCTCAGTCTCCCCAGTGTTGAAACTACTGGCATAAGTCTCAGCTACCCTGCAGTCCTCCCTAGTCACCTGTACCCCTGTTTCTTCAGCCAGCCCCCATTCACATGTTCAGGGCCATGGCTATGCCTTTAGAATATTGTCAAGCTCCTGTTACTGGGATGCCTTTGAGGTTTGTGCATTTGTCCGTGTTTCAGAATCTGTCTGTGGGTTGTACCTCATCTAAGAGAACCATTTGGTCATGTGTAAAGTGCCCCAGAGGAGTGGTAGGAATGATCTGGAAAGGTATTAAAATGAAGATGAAGAAGAAGAAAAAGGAGAAGGAGGAGGAGGAGGAGAAGGAGGGGAAGGGGAAGGGGAAGAGGGAACGGGAAGGGGAGGAGGAGGGGGAGGGGGAGAGAGAAGAGGGGAAGGGAGAGAGATGATGATGAAGAAGAAGAAGAAGAGGAAGAGGAAAAAGGAGAAGAAGGAGAAGAAGGAGAAGAAGGAGAAGAAGGAGAAGAAGGAGAAGAAGAAGAAGAAGAAGACTTGCCCCTGATGATGGCTTTTGTGTTTGGTGTTATTATCCCTCCTGTGATTAAGAATAAAATTCTCAACCAGTGATATTTTCTATGTAAAAATATTTTAGTGTCTTCTCGAATCAGGCAGCTACTCATGTGGTATTCCACACAGTAAGAATGCATGCATTATATATGGTTTCTAAAGGAAGGAAGGAAAGAAGCACAGTGGGCCAATTTCACACAGGAAGTGAGGAGTAGCATCTCTGTCCTCTTCCTTCCATTCCTGTGAGGAGGGGGTGGAGGGGGCATGAGTGGAGGTGGAGGAGCGTGAGTGGTTGGGGGAGGGGACTTGAGTTGACCATACTTCCTGGTTTCTGTCTTTCCCTGGGAGTGAGGACCAGAGGAACTCTAACTGCATCTCTGCTGACTCGTGAACTACTCATCCCCTGCCTCCCGAGAGACTCAGGTACAACTCATTGTCTTGAGTTGTTTATGTGTCTGCTTCTCAGAAAGAGCTCTGATGGTGTGCAGTCTTAGACGCCCTGGGTTCTCTGACACCAAACAACTAATTGGCAATGACATCCGAACTTCTTTGGAGAGCTTGTGAGAAAGACGATATTTGATTAGTCATCCATGTACATAGAAAATAGAATGGGACTTACTGTCTACCATCTACAGCTTAATTATAACTGGGTTTTATAATTAAAAATCATAAACTGTTTACACTGAAAATGTACTTCAGATGAGGTTTAGAATGGTTCATTTCACTGGGAATACCCATCTAAAATCACACAGTAAATAAATTGCCTTTCTGAGTTTAGGTTTCTCTGAACCCAGTAACTCCAGAGTAACCCAAGGTACCTTCTGTTTGCCACACCCCTCCTAAACTAAGTCAGAACTCAAATTCTGACCCCATCTCTTCCATCTGTCTTAAAACACTTGTCCATTCAATTACTCAAAACACATCATTGAGTGTCTCCTGTAACCTAAGCATTCAGGCTCACATGAATGTGCACACACACACATGTGCACAGACACACACTCTCACACACATACACACATACTCACATACACACTCACACTCTCACACACATACACTGATACTCACATACACACTCACACTCTCACATACATACACTCATACTCACATACACTCATACTCACACACACATGTGCACACATGAACATGAACACTCTCATACACACACATCCATAGATACACACACACTCACACACACATACACTAATACACAAACTCACAAACACGGGTGTGCACACACATATGCATATAGGAGGACTCTCATACACACACATGCACAAACACACACTCACACATACATACACACACATGCACAAACACACACACTCACACATACATACACTAATACACATAAATTCACACACACACATGCACACACACCTGTGCATACAGGAACACTCACCGTTATACACATATGTGTTCAGACACACACACTCTCACTCTCACACATATACACTCATATACACACTAACACACACACTCACACATACACTCACACTCATACACACTCACATGCACTCACACACACATGAACACTCACTCTCATACACAGGTACACACACACTCACACACACTCACACTTACATACACTCACACTCACAGAAAGATATCTGCCAACTCAGATTATCGCATCTCAAAAACATTATTCGGTCCAGTCAGCCATCAAAGCCATCCGTCTACTTCTAGAGTCTAGAGCTTTTCGTTATCACTGCATAACTTCACAATCTTAGTCAGCGCTCCGCTGGGGGCGACTGATGTAAACCAGCCAAGTAGCTGGACTTGGGATAGAATGAAGAGGAGATACGCCCCAAACTTGGACACATGAAGCTGAGGAGAGGCAACTAACCGTGTGGAAAATATAAAATAGTTTGGATGGTTACATAAGTTCTGAGTTAGTTGGAGGGCACGTCAAAGCTCGTGGCCTAGGCATTTATTAATAAATATTTAGTCTCAGAGTCATCATCTTGGGAGCGGGGACATGGAAGAAAACATAGATTTATTTTTTACATTAAACTAGGAGAAGAAGGTAACCATATCTCGACCTCCCCAGTGCCAGGAGAGTGGTGCTGTCAGACTGGTGCTGAGAAGACATATGTAATTGTTAAAAGACATAAACACCACTGGAGAGAAACATCTGGGCTGTTGTAGATCAACAAGGAGTGTCCTAGGACCTTTATCCTACTGGCCCCAAGAACTGTGTCAAATATTGGTATCCAATTATGGGAAGTCTTAGTTACTTTTCTATTGCTGTGATAAGACACTATGACCAAAGCAACTTATAAAAGAAAAACAGTTACTGGGGTTCATAGTTCCAGAAAATTAGAGTCCATCATCATCATCATCAACATCAACATCATCATCATCATCGATGGCAGGGAGCATGTTGGCAGCAGACAGGCACGGTGCTGGAGCAGCACATGCAGGAGTCAGAGAGAGACAGAGGGATCACTGGGAATAGTGTGGGAGTTTGAGGTTTCAAATCCCCAATGGCACAGCTTCTCCAACAAGGCCATGCCTCCTAATCCTAATCCTTTTGCTGGAGTAACCCACACATACAATATCAACTGGCTATGGAGGTATATCCTTCTGTTCTCAATTGTTCATTGCTGTGTCTGTGGTGCCAGGCTAGCAGGATATGTCAATGTTTGTCACTTCCTCACTTGCCCCCAAAAGAAAGGCAAGCTGCCATCGGGGAGGAATATTTCCCACTATGCTAATAGCTTTTTTTGGATGAGAAAGAAATGTGGCATTTGAGCAATAAAGAGTTGGCAGCTGGAGCTGGGGCAGAACAACAGAGCATAACCCATAAACGAGGACACCCCTCCCCCACCAACGCCCCACAATACCTTCCCAACCTTATACCAGATATTCAGATTATGAGCCTATGAGGGCCATTTTATTTAAACCACCATATAGAGTATGCTTTAAATCCAATGAAAGAGTGTTGAGTATCCCCATGACATTCTTGCCACTATTAGAAAGCCAGCGGGCATGTTTTGCCAGCCCAGTTGTAGCTCACAGTTTGAACTTGGGCACAGCAGCATCCAGTACCATGAAATAGCCAATAGGAATAAGACTATCAGGTGAGTAAAAATGTGTTTCTCCATGTTAAACTGATTCCTCATTGTTAGGAAATACAATGAGGCAAGGGGGCACCTGGCTGGCCCATGCCAAGGTGTGCCCCTGAGAAATTACACCATGCAACAGATCTGGTATAAGGGGGAAGGGTTATTGGGGGAAGGGAGAGGCGTGAGGACCTAGGAAAGGAGAAAGGCACTGAGTGAGCCAAGAGGGCAGAGAGAGAAGGGGCAGGAGAGAAAGGGTGCTTTTGGGGACGGAAACACACACACACACACACACACACACACACACACACACACACAGGGGGATTTTGAGAGAGAGAGAGAGAGAGAGAGAGAGAGAGAGAGAGAGAGAGAGAGAGAGAGAGAATGTGGGAACACAGAGAACTGGGATGGCAGGCAGTCCTTTTATACGAAGCCCACACCTGGCTTCGGCTGCAGGTAATGGTGACAGCTGATGACATAAGCCGTTGCTAGGTCCCTAGGGAGGAGCCAGAATCACCTGTAAGCTAACAGTCCTCCTCTTTTGTCTAATTAAAAATGAGGAATTAGGAAGGGTGATGGCAGGGCAGGAGTGAGGTCGCTGTGTTCTTTAGACTATTTCCTGCTGACTGGGGCCAATGTCATCTTTAGGGTCCCTAAGAAAATTGGGATGCTGGATAAGTCGCGGGAGAGCTGGCTGTTTCACTGCTGTCCAGAATCTGTGGGACCATCTGGGGCTGGCACAGTGCAAGCCCAGTTAAAACAGCCTGGACCAGAGTATATATGGGTAACTGTTTTGGGGCTGTCCTGGATGCAGAATTTGAGTAAACATCTGGACTTGGCAGGATGCTGGAAAAGATATAAATATATATAAATAAATACTTATCTATTAATTATACATACACACACACACACACACACACACACACACATATATATATTAGCAGCAAAAGATAAAGTTAAGTAAGTTAGGGAGAAAAAAATGTTGAGGATACATTTGAAATTTGAGTACCAGAACCAGGGAAAGGAGAAGGAATCCCCCCTCTGGAATAGGCAATAGGTGGGAAACATAGACTGTTGATTAACAGGGGCACTTATCTAGAGTCATCTGACCCATGAGAGGTAGATTCAAGTGGATTCTCTGAAGCTTCCAAGTAAGCTTTTTAAGTTTACAAAAAAAGATAAAATTTTGACATGTTAGCATTACCATTGTTTGTGATCTGTACTGTACTCCACACTGTAGAAAAAGGCAGTAGACACACATCTTTGTGTATAGTAGAGGCCTGGGCCTATTTTGAGTTAGAAGTATGAATGTTCGCTGATAAGCTCAGGGGTGACAGGAACCTTCCATGGAGACGAGGCAAAGGTTTGCTTGATCTTGGTTTTCAGTGTGACCTCAGACCATGAAAGAGGGGCTTCTTCCCTCTATCCAGAAAAGTAAGTGTATATAGATTTATCACAGTAAGAAACTGTCTATACTTAAAAGACAACCACAGGAAATTTAAAATCTTGAACTTGTGACCATGATCGTGGATCGGATAGTGGAAGGCTTTACCAGAATTAAACTCGTCATTTATCAAAGCCCCATCGATCAGTGTTAGGACTCTGAACTTAGACGTTCTAATACAACAGAAGTTCAGTGAGGGGAAGAAACTGGAAGCATTTTTCATTCCTTTTAAATGCATTAATTCCACTGCTTATCACCATTTAGGTTTTCAGTTTACACCTTTAAACACCTTCCTAGATCCTAAAACACTCCCTTAGGTCCTTGTAACTTAAGTTTCTGTACCCTCAGGCCTTACATAAACTTCACATCTTTTTCCTATTTCATTATTTATCATAAACGAGACACGGGAGATTAGAACTGGTAGGAAAGAAGTCACTTTGTTCAAGACCCAGCACCTAGAGAGATGGAGGAAGGCCATCATCACCAGAACAGGACCTTGTCAGAGAACTCTGAAACGGGAGAGTTTTCATGGCTAAGAAAAGGAGCTTCAGGACAACGGGAAGACAGGCTACGTGCTGGCTGGGGCTTTCATCATCTAGGTTTGGTATTTTCCTCTCTTCCCCCAAAATACACTTGAAATGATTCATAGGCCAATACCCACAACTCTTTAGACAAACGTATTATTTCCCTGAAAGATAAACATTATTTTAGTTTTAAGTAAAGAGTGAGATTTGCAAATCTTTGCCCCGGGCCTGATACTATCCGAAGATTATTAAATGTAGTGGATAAAGAAAAACTAAAACGATTACTGGTTGCAGACATTTTGGGGCCGGTGTGTATTTAGTGTTGGTGTCTGAGACATTCCAAAGCTTGGTTTAGAACTCACAACTCTGGGTAAAGGGAGAATCAAAAGAATTAATGGACAACTTTACATGGGACAATGTGTAATGGAGGGCCAGCTGAGAACAGGGTGGTGAGCAATACTGTCTTACGATACTGGAAATGTTTTATGATATTATCGTTACTGCTAGCACAGAACTATAACTGCAATGAAAATCAGAGAGTGTGGCAGAATTTATAAATTAATTCCCAAAATATCCATTTCAACCACATCTCCATAGCAGAGATGAGGAGGTTAAAAAAAAAAAAAAAAAAAAAATTCTCCAGACCCCTTGAAGGTAGGGAGAGCTGCAATTCGGGCTTAACTCTAAGTTTTCCTCTCACAGTCTTGAGCCAAAGCAAAGATAGAAAGGCAGACAGTGGAGGCTTGATCCTGCAGGTGTGGGCCACGGTGGAGGCACTGTGACTCTGTGGCCAGTAACTTCCTGAATTAAGGCCAAGGCATCCTGACTCTAGGGTAGGAAAATTTTACAGAATTGTTTACATTTCCCTCTTACGGTCCTTTGAGTAATTTTGTACCACACCTAATCCTGATAATAAACCAAGTTTTTCTTTAAATTGAGTAATTTTTGACAGGCACAGTGGTCCACACCTTTGATTCCCCCCCACCCCCACTCAAGAAGCAGAGACAGACAAATCTCCATTAGTCTGAGGCCAGCCTGGTATACAAAGCCAGTTGCAAGCTTGCCTAACGTCAATCAGGCAGTCCGCAGCAAAGATAATTAAATTTCAAACCCTTGGTTCTTTAAGATGTGGCCTCCTGCTCCCCAATTCCAGTAGCCTCCACTCTCAGGTCCCTGACCACAGGGAACAAGGGCAAACAAACTTATTGGTGAAAGCCTATGGGTTCCTGTCTCCACTCCATTGGTGAAGTTCTTTCCACACAAGAACTCTCAAGATGCAACGTGACATCCGATACAGCACCAGTGAGCCATCAGCAGCTATGGATCCGACACAAATGCTCAACACCTGAGGGCCAGACACCTGGGCCACTCAGGCTCCCACACAGGCTCCCACTCAGGAACAGAACAAACCACTGGAGCTGCAAGAAGCAGTATTTACAACATCAAGTGTGGCACATCCTGGTGTGGTGGCACATAACTTTAATCCCAGCACTCAGGAGACAAGGCAGGAGGATCTCCGTGAATTTGAGGCCAGCCTGGTCTACATAGTAAGCTCCAGAATGGCCTGAGCTAGAGAGAGAGAGAGAGAGAGAGAGAGAGAGAGAGAGAGAGAGAGAGAGAATGTGTCTGAATGAATAAATGAATGAATGAGAGCATGTATGAATGAATGAATGAAAAGAAGATAGACAGACAGACAAATAGATAGATAGACAAACAGATGGATGGACAGACAGACAGTGTGACATGTTCCTTATTGACCACAGGAGTCAATGATTGGCTTCTCTGAGTAATTACCCAGGTGTCAGGGATAACTGGAAACCAGACCTGGTCCTTTGATCAGCAGGTCTTTTACCTGAGGGGACAGGGATATTGTCTATGAGAGTGTGGTGGAAAGGAAAATTTGAGGTTAGGGCCAGAGAGATGTCTCAGTGGTTAAGAGCACTGACTGTTCTTCCATAGGACCTAGGTTCCATTTCCAGCATCCACATGGTGGCTCACAACCTTCTTGTAACTCCAGTTCCAGGGGATCAGACAGCACTGCATGCATGTAGTACACAGACATACACGCAAGTGAAACACTCAGACACATAAAATAAATTTCTTAAAAAGAAAGAAAAGTCCAGATCCTGTTGGATTCTAAGTATCCAAAACCAAGGGACACACTTCCCCAGAAATACACACAGACAGGACTTGCTGCAATCGCATGAGGTTTATTGATACTGGTGCACCGGGGCTCCCTTGTATGCAGGCAAAAGAGCCCCGAATTAGAGTTGGGGGCAGTATTTATACCATATTCACAGGGCTCATAAGGGCTCATAATTACCTCTTAATCAATAACTATAAAGACTGACCTCAACAGCCATTCCTAAGCTCAGTTGATAAGTAACTCAAATCTGTACTTTATCTTTTACAACAAACAGAAAGTCAGCTTAAGTAGCTTCTGTTTACCCAGGTTTTACTGTGCTAAGGGCTCATAAACTCTTATCTTGAGTCTTTCTTCCTCTGGAATGTTTGTTGAGCCTTTGAAATGTGCTTCTCCCGGGATGTGTTCCTGGGGGGAAGTTAATATTTGAGTTTAAACCAAAATCAGAGCTTTTTATTAATTTTACGTTTCTACAGTCCCCCTTATCAGATGTCGAGCTAATGCATAACACTGAAGCTGAAGCTGAATTTTAGGTGTTACACTGTTATAGAAATAATTTGCCTTCCCAGTGAGAAATCACTCTGTACACTATACAATACAATAACAATAATAAAAGTAATAACAAACTATGAAAGCAATAACAGTAATAAAAGGGAAATCTCCTTAAGAATAGTGTATGTCCAGATCTAGCCACTGCTCAAGGAAGATCTTTCTAACTTATATACACCTTGGGTTTATATCCATTACACATGCGATGTCATCATTAAATCTCTTTCAGGTTCCGGCTCCAGGTTATACTTTGAAATTTTTCAACAGAGACAAGAGACTGCAAGTTTGGCTGCTTGGGCAGATGGGAGACTTGCACAGCACAGATGCCACCAGAATTACCTTAAGTACACGGGAATGCTTAAGAGCAGTGTCATTCTTATCTGTGGCTATCTGGGGTGGTTTTGCTCACCTGGCAGAATTACACTTTTCTGCCACAGGCGAGTTGACCAGGACTTGATGACCAGGACTTGATGACCCTATGCTGATCCCTTGAACTACCCCTTAGAAGCATGAGGGTGGCGGTGGGGAGCTGTCAGGTGGGAAGTGTTAGTAGAGGGTGAGTGATACCCAGAGGGAGGCTTCCCCTTCTAGGGAATTTAAATTTAAAGGGACGGTGAAACTAAAGGCTGATTGTAAGCCAGGCTTTCCTCTTTTTGTTATGAACCGGAGCCTAGAGGAGGTCTATCTTGATGAATAAACATTAGCAGAAACATTCTTAGCAATTTCGACTGTGTTACAAACTTACCTTTCTGACCTCCTGGTCAGTACACTACTAATCAATCTCCCACTCACAAAGGAGGCAAGGCTCCTTTAGCTAATTCTACTTTGTATAGCAATATTTCTTAGAGAAGTTTATTAGTGAATTTTTTTTTTACAGCATCAATTTTGATGATTCAAGTTTCTCCTGCATCAGTACCACAGGGCATTGAGCAAAACCATAGAGATGATGAGAGCCAGCTCCACAGTTAGGAGCACTTGTTGCTGATGCAAAGGACTCTGCTTCAACTCCCGGCACCCATACGGCACCCATACGGGAAGCTACTAACTGTAGCTTCAGTCTCAGGGGATCTGATGCCCTCTTCTGACCTCTGAGGGCAAAATTCTCATACGCGTTTTTTTTTTAAAAAATGATAAATTTTGTTTAAATTAAAAGGAGAGATGGATGGTAAAAGAAACCATTGAAAATAGCAGTGTCAGGCACTTGCATCCCCAGTGTAACTAGGCAGGTGACTTCTCACTGATTCTCAGGCCACCAGAGGTGGGGGTGGGGACTGGGATGGGGGCTCACAGGAGGTCAGCTACCCCTGGACTCTTCACAGTTGAAACACATGCCTTCCCTTGCATCCCTTACCTCAAAGTACTAGGGATGACCTCTGCAGTGGCCTTTCTTTCTGCAGGGGCTTGGCATCTCAAACTGGCCTCTGGTGCTTCCAGATCATGAATAACAAAAGGATAACGAAAGGTCACAGGATGCTCTTCTCTCTTGCCTCACCACTTCCTCCTGTCCAGCAACACAGCCAAAGAACTGCCCTTAGGAAAGTGCAATCTCCCTGTTAGCCAACACTCCACTTCCCCTGGCAATACAACCAGTAACTGTGGTCATCTTCTGGCTTCTTAGAAGCATTGCCATGGCCACATGACAAATGCCAAACATTTTGTTGTATAGATGATAAATTATTTGTTTTGTTCCAAATTGCTGGGTTCGATTTAATCATTCATATTTACCCCCCCACTCTAGAAATGTCTCCCCCACTTCCTTAAATAGCCAGCTTCTAAATCCAACTGAGTGCATTTGCATCCTCTTATTTCTTATTTTCCCATGGTGCACCTGCTCTTGATTCAAATCCACCTCGTTTATTTTACAACCTTTTGTTCCCTTTGTGTGTGTGTGTGTGTGTGTGTGTGTGAGAGAGAGAGAGAGAGAGAGAGAGAGACAGAGACAGAGACAGAGAGAGACAGAGAGATTCGTCCTTGTAGCCTCTTAATGTTATAAAATTAGAATTAGGCTGTTAGCCACTTATCCTAAGTTTCCTCATTCTTAAGTTTATTGGTTAGCTGTCTTTTCAAGTGGTTACTCTAGTTGTATTTTCTCCCCCCCCCCCCCAGCCCTTCCCTTCTCCTTCTCACTCTGGCCCTGCTCAACCCGGCTCTGCTCGCTCCAGCCCAAAGGTTTTTATTATTTCTATTATTATTATTTATTATATGTAAGTACACTGTAGCTGTCTTCCGACACCCCATAAGAGGGCATCAGATCCCATTACATATGGTTGCTGGGATTTGAACTCGTGACCTCTGGAAGAGCAGTCAGTGCTCTTAACAGCTGAGCCATCTCACCAGCCCCCTAATTGTCTTTTCGAAGTCTGGACCCTCCAAACAGTCACACAAAAAAAAGACATTTATCTCTACTGACTTAAAAACTAGGAGAGTGTTAAGAAGCAAGCAAACAGGTTATACTGAGATCAGCATGCATTTTCAGAAACATAACTCTTACATGTTACGACAAATAGAACACAGAGTTATTGCAAACTACCATGGGAAGTATTCATGCCAGCTACTGTTTGTTTAAAGCTCCAGAGCTGAGAAGGGTGTGCCAGCCCCGGGGAGGATCGAGATATCAAAATAGATCTCACCATAGCCAATCATGTCTGCACTAAAGGATTAGGAACCAGTTGCAAGGCCTCACTTCTTCAAAAACAAAGCTACTACAGAGAGACTGGAGAGATAGCCCAGTGGTTCAGAGCCCTGGCTGCTCTTCCGGAGGACTAGGGTTCAATTCCCCACACCGACATGCTGGTTTACAGCTGTCCATAATTCCAATCTCAGGGAACCCAACACCCTCCTTCAGTTGGCATCCCAGAGATCTGAACATTAGGGACACTGTCATCTTACCCAGGTATTACCCCATTATGAGTTTCAACTTCCCTATCTAAACAAAGACTTTTGTGGGGTTAGCTGAAGCCTCTCCCAGTGTTGACACCCCTGGGTACTCCTGGGAGTACTGTCTGTGTATTCCCTTAGCCAATCAAGGCTGCCAACCTGCCAACGATAGTGAGTGACCCTTTACGATCATTGGTCTCTGACCCCCAGAGCCAGGCATGCTTCTTGAAGGACAGGAAGGCTTCTTCTGAAATAGAGCCATTATCACCATCTCTGGTCCCTCTTGGTTCTAAGATTTTATTGCTTAGCCAGATCTTTCTATTTTAAGATGTGTGTGTGTGTGTGTGTGTGTGTGTGTGTGTGTGTGTGTGTATCTGTGTGAGATATGTGTGCCTATGAGTGTGGTGCCTGAGGACTCCAGAAGAGGGTGTCAGATCCCCTGGGGTTGAGTTGCAAGCAATTGTGGGTCACCCTGTAGGTCACACAGTATGCATGCTGGGGACCAAGGGTTGGTCCTCTGCAAAAGCATTGCATACTGTTAGCTGCTGAGCCATCTCTTGAGCCTCTGACAGAACTTCTTTAGATGGGTTCCAGAGTTCCTCCCGGATCCCTAAGTCTCAGCAATGAAGTGCTACGTGAGTTTTTCAGATGAGTGCATCAGAATTAGAACATGATTCAGACACACGAGTGCGTACACGCGCGCACGCACACACACACACACACACACACACACACACACACACCCATCACTTCAAATCTAGTTGTGTCTCTTCACTTTTCATTTCCTCTTCTGGGCTGGGCGATTCTCTGGGCATCCTCAAACTTTTGCTTGTGTTTTGCTCAGAGTTATAAATTCCCCATTTGCCCGCATTCCCCTGTGCTAGACTAAGATGACCAGGAGTCTTGTCAGTCTTCTTCACCTCTGTATTCTCAGAAACCTAGTGCACACCAGTGTGCAGTACTTAGCCAATGACTGAGGATGTGCGTTCCCAAGAACACAAAGCTGTCTGAGTCCAGCCTCGACACAGGATCAGAGGCCTCCACTGGATGCATAATAAACACACAGAGACAGCTTTTCGGGTACAAACTGACAGGCAATTTTTCAAGGCTTAAAGTTATTTTCTCTGCCTGTCTCTGTCTCTGTCTCTGTCTCTGTCTCTCTGTCTCTCTGTCTCTCTGTCTCTCTGTCTCTCTCTGTCTCTCTGTCTCTCTCTCTCTCTCTCTCTCTCTCTCTCTCTCTCTCTCTCTCTGTCTGTCTGTCTGTCTCACAGCTTGAAGCTGCACACACTTTTACTTCCTCCTCAGGCTAGAGGCTGTGCTCTCTTGTTCGCCCCTTTCTCTCAGTCACACACTCACTCTGTGTGTCCTTCTTACACACACACACACACACACTCCACACACACTCTCTCCTCACACTCTCTCTACTTTCTCCACACTCCACATTCTCTCTCCACACACACCTCACATTCTCTCTTCACCCACTCTCTCCTTTACCTTGCCCCAGTCTTTTATTGATACTCTGAAAGCAAGTCAAAAAAAGACACCGTATAATCATTGCCAAATCAAATTCAAAAGAATAAGCACATCCCACAAAGAATCAAGAATTACAACTGTTCCCCAAAGTTTCAAGCTTCCTCTATTCCCAGGCCTGTAGCCAAAACAATAATAATTGCAAACATCATTATTTAAACTTTAACTTTTGATTTATTATACTTCAGAGCTCTGAGGTTAGCTACTTGCATTTTCCTTTTTTCTTTTTCTTTTGCAGTTTTTGTGGTTTTAAACACAAAACATGCATACAAGCCATTTATTCATTTTCTTTGCTGCGTGGCCTGGCGTTGGGATTGGCGATTCTGTTGGCCAACTGTGCTGCTTTTTCCATGATGGCTTTTCGGCTCTTAGAGGACACATTGTGAGCAATCTCAGCACAGTAAGATCTGTCACACATCAACAGCACTTCCAGCTCCTAGACGTTGTAGACCAGAAACTTCCAGAAGCCGCTAGGCAGCATGTGCTTGGCTTTGTTGTTGTTTGTTTGTTTGTTTGTGTTTTCTTCACTCCCATAACCAATGTTGGGCATGAGGATCTGGCCCTTGAATCTTCTTCACACCGATGCCTCTGGGTTTCTGCCAGTTTTGCTTCATTTTCACATATCGGTCTGACTAGTACCGGAGAAGCTTCTTGGTTCTCTTTTTGATGATCTTGGGCTTCACCAGAGGCCAGAGGGCAGCCATGATGCCACAAAACAGAGGGCAGCCACCTGGCTGATAGTGCCAAGGAAAGCTACATGTGTTCTCCAATGAAGCTCTAATGATAAATGACAAGGGCAAAGCTTCCAGTTAGTGGACAGAAAGAGTCAAGTTAACCCTTAATTCTCCCAGTTCCACTAGCTTTCTGCTTCTGCACATTACACACAATGACTCTCCCAAGAGTCCTACTGTTCTGACTTAGTTTTACTAATATATAATCTTATGCATTCTATACTTTCTTATCCATACATATCCAAAGGAGACCAGGAACCACTCTCAAGTGTTGTGCAAAACTCATTTCATAACTTCAATAGGTTTTTTTCCTTTCTGAATTAAAGTATCCTGTGTTTGCCTTCCCTTATTCTATGATTGTATCTCTTGTGCTAATGCTTTTTCATAATTCCGATAAATTCCTTCACTTTCTGGTAACAGACTCTATATGACTCTAGCAGGACGTGGCTCTGTTATATTTTCTAATATTTCTAAACATGATTTCTTCACATTTCTTTGCAAGCCAAACATTAATCTAGAACTACCATTGTGCAGTTATTGCATTGTTTCCAAGAGAGGAACACACAGCCTGCACCTGGGCCATCAGGACTGTGCTGTGCTGTGCCCCAGGCCTCAGTTTTTAATTGTTTAAGAATCATTACATCAAGGAACATCTAGTTTCACAGAATTCACCAGAGCAGGAGGGGAGAGTAGGAAAGTCAGATATAATAGAATAATTATGCACACCAAGGCCAACTGAAAAGCACTCACACACAAATGAAATCTATACAGCCGTTGTCCAGGGCTAAGATTAGGAGAAACGGGAACAACTGTTTTTTACAAAGAGTTGCCATGGGCTACTGAGACATCTCCATCCTGGCCTGCTGTAGGCAGTCCCTTATTTCAGATGGGGGTCCCCTGGAGGGATGTATCTCCTGTTTCTCAGGGTCCCAGACACCATACTTTTTTACAAGGATCTGCCTCGTGGACTTCTGAGATGTCTCCATCCTGGCCTGCTGCAGGCAGTCTCTGTCATGGTATGCTGTCCCCAACACAAAGTCCACTCATTTTTTGTTCCTCCTCCTCCTCCTCCTCTCCTTCTCCTTCTCCTTCTCCTTCTCCTTCTCCTTCTCCTTCTCCTTCTCCTTCTTCTTCTTGTCCTCCTCCTCCTTCTTCTTTTGTAACTTTAGCTACAAGAGACAAGACTGACACTCAGTATTCAGCAGAAAATAAGAAGGCTGCCCTCCCTAAGGTGCTGGTGGAGCCAGGCCACCCTGCCTCACAGTGCAGAGAATGGGCACCACTACAGTGAATAAACATGTGATGGAAAGACAAGAAAGAAAGAAAAACAGAGTGGCACATGTGGAGAGACGTGGAACTGGAGACACAACAGCCAAGGGGACCAGGCTGATATGAGTGACCTGCCCTGCCACCTGAGTCCATGGTGATGTCTACCTCTGTGCTGCCTCAGGGGCCATGTCTAGACCCGTGGTCCTACTGTGGCCAGGGTCCATGCTGATATCAAGATTGCCACCAAAGGCCACTCAATGTCTATGCTCATGGGCTATACCTCCTCCAGGGCCATACTGATGTGAGAAGTCTGTGATGCCACCTGAGCCCATGGTGATGTTGATGGTCTGCGCTACCTCCGAGGACCTTGCCTGAGTCTGTGGGCCTTCTGCAGCCAAGGACTGTGTCTGTGGTCTGTGCTGTCACCAGAAACCAAGTAGAAGCCCATGATCTATGCTCCCACTGACTGTAAAAAGGAAGGAAAATCCTTTTGCAGAGATCTCGATGATTGAAAACCGATAGTTGAGGAAAAGGGACATGGAACCCTTCTGTGACAACCCTACCCCCACCCAACTCTGAGCCCCACCCCCCAGAAAAGTAGCAGCCTGAACAGGAAGCTGTCAAAGAGAACACTTCAAAAAGTGAGATGGGGGTGCTGAAGTCAGCTCTCCACAGTCTGGCTTCTGGCAGGGATGTGGTGGGGGGGGTGGGGGGAGGGCTCAGCTCTATCTAAGGGGCAGGCCACGGAGAGCTTGGCCACGCTCCGGGAGGACATAGATAACACAAACTGAACTTGTTTTTTTTTTTTCTTTTTCATTTTTTTTGGGGGGGAGGGAGAGTCCACAAGATTTGGGGAGCCAGCATGGGAGGACCTGGGTATGAGTGTGATAGGGGTGCATGATGTGAAATTCCCAAAGAATCAATGAAATATTGTTCTTTAAAAATGGTAGAAAATATGTTGACTGAAGAAATAAATGGGAGATCACACCCAGAGAAGGTCACCCTCCTCTCCAGCTCTGCTCAACCCTGCAGACACTAAGGTCAAAAGTTAGTGACCAGAGTAATTGGAAGGAGGGAACACACACACCACATACACACATCTCACACACACACACATGCACACACACCACATACACACATCTCACACACACACACATGCACACACACCACATACACACACACACACATGCACACACACCACATACACACATCTCACACACACACACATGCACACACACCACATACACACACACACACATGCACACACACCACATATCACACACACACACACACACACACACATCACACATGGACACACACATCATACATGCGCACCAAGTGTACACATACAAATGCAGACACACACCACACCCTCATGCTTGTGAAAACACTTCTGCTAAGCTGAGTGAGAAAAACAATGAGGAGGGAAGGGCAAGTGGTGAGAACAGGAACAGTCACATTTGTTCTGAGTCCTCTCTGATAACCAAAGTCTCTTCCAGTGAAGAAGACTCTTCCAGGTCAGCCACTCCTTGTCCGGGATTCCCCTGATTGAGCCATTCCTGATTTACACTTTTGACTGACTTTTGTCCCACAGGCTAGGCTTCATGGGATATGATCTTTGTAGGCTGGGAAAGGTGTGCTTCTCCTCAGAACGTCCACAGGGAAGCTTGTGTCTCAGGGAGATGAGAACCAGAATCTTAGACAGAGACAGACATGATCTGCTTCTGTGGCAGAAGATGGGGCAGCCCACACTGAGGGAGCTCAAATGCCTTCCCACCAAATGCCACCCCAGACACAACCTGTGATGAAATATACCTGGGCCTTTCCAGTTGGGAAAACATTTCATTCAGTTGAGTCTTTAGTGGAGGGGGCCTGAGCTTTTCACAGTGAGCTGGTTTTTGGAAGCCTGACAAGACCTAAAACAGTATTTCTCAACCTGCAAGTCACAACTCCCCTGAGGGCTGAACAATGTTTTCACAAGAGTCGTCTAAGATCACTCATTGTAAAACACAGGTATTTACATTATATATTACATTACATTTAAAACAGTAGCAAGATCACAGTTATGAAGTAGCAACAAAAATAATTGTATGGTTGGGGATTAGTTGTGCACAAGAGTTCCAGGAACTAGACATGGTAGCACACACTGGTAATCCCAGCACTAGAGAGGCTGAGGCAGGAGGATCATGAGTTTAAAGCCATCCCGTCATATATCAAAACCCATTTGCAGGGCTCAGTTAATGCCACACTGTGCTTGTCATGTATTTGATCCCCATAACTTCATAAAAAGGAAATGTTTTCCCACATTTTCATGGACATTTCATACTGTTACATCTTAAACTCTCCAGTGGGCATGTAGTGATATCTTATTGTGGATTGAATTTGTGTTTTCCAATGATTAATGATATTACCTTCTCCTGTATAGGCCTTTCCTATATGGTCCTTGGTCAGTTTTGAGCTGTGTGTCTGTCTGTGTTTTGTCTTCATATGATTGACTTGTAGCTGTTGTTCATATATTGTTAAAATACAGACATCTTCTGTCTTTTATGATTATTCATTAGCTCATAGTTCCTGGAGTAGATGTGTTCAGAATTAAGAAGCTGTAAGTTTTTTTCTTATTTTTCTGTTTTGTTTTGTTTTTCTTTTTTGGTTTTGGTGTTTCAAGACAGGATTTCTCCGTATAGCCCTGGCTGTCCTGAAACTCACTCTATAGACCAGGCAGGCCTCGAACTCAAAAAGATCTGCCTGGCTCTGCCTCCCAAGTGTTGGGAGTAAAGATATGCACCACCACTGCCTGGCCAAGATGCAAGTTTCTTTTTTGTGTGTACAAGAGTGCACTGTAGCTATCTTCAGACACACTAGAAGATGGCATAGGATCTCATTGCACATGGTTGTGAGCCACCATGTGGTTGATGAGAATTGAACTCAGGACCTCTGGAAGAGCAGTTAATAATCTTAACTACTGAGCCATCTCTCCAGCCCAAGATGTAAGTTTCTTAATGCTTATGGCAAAACCGTTTTCCAGGAAAAATACAGTAATAAGCACACTCTCATCTGTATGTCTGAAAAAAAAAACTTAGCATCGTTCTCAGTGACTAACGGGTTTGTCTATGTACATTAATAGCAAGAAAAGCAGAGAACAGACTCCAGGCCTCATACCTGAGGGCTGAGGACACTCGACAAGTAGATACTTCCTAGAACACACTAGTAAATGTGTATGACAGACTTAGCCATCTCTCCAGTGGTGGCAAGAACTCTAAGCTTGATTTGCACTGGCCTGAAGTCTAAGTCCTACTTTGTCACTTGCCAGTTGTGTCCCCAAGCAAGTCCCTTCCCCTTTTCCCACCTCCCTTTAATACATCCGCAGATCAGAGACAACAATGGTGCCTGAGGACACTCTGATCTTCCGTGAAGACAGACTACCCTGGCTTGTTCTCACTGCTTATAACTGCACGCCCCTGCGTAAGTATGGTGCTCTCTCTATTCCATTGGTGATCTTTGTTCCTAGGACATAATAAACACCTGAGACGGCCAATAAGATCAAAGGTGGAAACCAGAAAACTTGAAGATTCAATTCACCCCTGTTCCCAGAGCCAGTGTCAACAAAGGCTGAACAAGCACATCAGAGCCCAAACCTACGTCTTCTACCCTTTCTTTGCTTGGTTTGTGGAGATCAGAGCTCCTCCACATCGCTTGGGATGCCCCTCGTGCAGAGTCAGTGTTTCAGTGGAGCGACGGGGCCTCAAACTTCTCCTGACACTCGTCCCTTAGCCCCAGTACCACCTAGCTCAAAGTTTTCTAGACACCTCTTGTAATAGTATGTTCACCGTCCCTGGTCTACCTCGCAAAACCTTATATCCCACTTTTAGCCATGAAAAATGCCATATGAACTCCAATTAACAAATTACCTAGAAAGCACCTAACTTACACTCCCCAAAATTATCAAAGTCAGGACAGAGAGATAGCTCAGTGGATGAAGGCACTTGCCATCAAGACTTGATGACCTAACCTGGCATGGTGACACACACTTTTAATCCCAGCACTATGGAGGTAGAGACCAGTGGATTTCTTAGTTTGAGGCCAGCCTTGTCTATAGAGTGAGTTCCAGAACAGTCAGAGTTCCATAGAGAAACTCTATCTCAAACAAAGAAACAAACAAAAAAGGGTTGACAACCTGAGTTTAATCCCTGGGGCTCACACAGTGGAAGGAGAGATTAGATTCAATGAATTACCACAAACTATCCTCTGACCTCTACTTATGCACCCCAGAATACATATGGACCCACAGACACAATAAATAAATAAATAAATAAATAAATAAATAAATAAATATAATTTTTAAATGACCAAGGCTATCAGGAAAAAAAAAAAGGAAGGTCATGAAAACATTCTGGAAGGGTCTAAGGAGTCACAAGAATGAATCTTGGGTAGACTCATATAATATTGGGGGAAAACGAGGAAATGTAAAAAAAAAATTTAAAGTACACTGAAGCTCTAACAATTCGTTCACACTGGTGCATCTGCTGTGAATATATTACATTAAGAGAGATGACCATAACAGGATGATGGCTGCATGCCGACTCCACGTCTCTCAAGGCGTTCTGTAGATTTAAAACTATCCTTTAACAAAAATGTTGACTGTGAGGGTTTTGTCTACACATGTGTCTGTGCACCATATCCATGCAGTACTGCAGGTGGCCAGCAGGTGGCCGGCAGAGAGCATCACATCAGGATCTCCTGGAGCAGGAGTCCCAGTGGTTGTGAGCCGCCTTGTGGGCGCTGGGAACTGAACTCTGGGCTGCTGGGAGAACAACCAGTGCACTTGGCTGAGGAGCCATCTCTCCACCTCCTTAACACATTCGTTAAGTTTATCTCTACAGTAAATTTCCTCACTGGGGCAGGTAGGGTATTGCTGGTTTGTGGCAAAATGGGTACATGAGAGGTTTTGGCATGAGAAAAGAATAATGGGAGAGGACGCAATTATACTGTAATCTCAACAAAATACAATGATTAGTTCCATCCATGCTCACCAAACCTGGTGATAAATCCCAGCATTCAGGTGGCAGAGATAGGTGGATCTCTGTAAGCCAAATTCTTCAAAAGAGTTCCAGGCCAAGCAGAACTACATATTAAGACTCTGTCTTGATAAAAAAAAAACCATCCCCACTATATATAATATATATGTCATATATAACCTCTCCATATGTTACACATGATATATCATATAACTATGCATATATTACATATTATATATCATATAAAATCTCATATATCATATATACTCTCCCTATATAAAATACTATATATTATATATAATATATAATCTGTCTATAATGTATTTGATGTATAAATCATGTTTAATATATTTACACACACATATATGTGTGTGTATATATATGTGCATACAGACACACATACACACACATATAATTCTTTCTGTCCCATCCTCTCTCTTTCTTATGCCCCCAGGATGACCAATTTTGCATCCCTCCACTGTGTCCCTGTCAAGTCACTACTGACTTCCGAGTTGCTAAATGCCATGCTCAGTAGCCGTCACTAATCCCCCAGTCTTCCTCCATCGTTGTTTCTAGAAAACCATAGTGTCAGTCTCCAGGTGCTCCTCAGATTTCCCTGCTAATTCCTCCTCTCCCCCCGCCCCCAGTCTCTGCATCCATGGCAGCAGGAAGCACAAGCATAGGTTTGGGTCTTCTGGATCCACACACATTTGCTTCCCATCACCTACACACTGATGACTTATTTCTCCAGTCTCTCTCCTAACTTCCAGCTCACAAATCCAACTGACTTCTCATTTCTCAACTTGAGTGCTTCCTACACGTCTCCCGTTTAATAGCTCTAACACTGGATCCCTGTTCTGCTTTACCTTTTCCTGTCTCCAATGATGACATCATCCTAGAGTCACCCAGACCAAAAACCCTGATGTCATTTGACTCATTTACTTTCAAATGCCATGCGTAATCCACTGGGAAACCTGACTTGTGCTACCCTTAAATGTGATTGTGAAACTGAATTTGAAGCACCTGTAATGTCCTAAATTAAATGATTCCCAAAATGGAGGTTGGAAGGTACAGTCTTCACATCCATTTCTTAATATGACAATCCAACGCGGCTTGGCCTGACATCCTACCCAGGTGCATGGCTGGCAAGCATTGTTCTCCAATCGACTGAACTTCTGGCTCCCTGCCACCTAACTCCTGTCTCCTACACTCTTCCTCATAAGAGTGGTCCATGCCTTCAGTCCCAGCACTGGAGCAGGAGCAGGAGGATCAAGGTCAGCCTCGTCTCCAGAGTGAGCTCCAGGACAGCCAGGGCTACACAGAGAAACCCTGTCTTTGGGGTTGGGATGGGGAAGAGAAAGAAAGAAAAAAGCTTCCTTGCTGTGCTTTCCCCTGCCTCAGTGTGCCTCCTCCTATGCTCACAAGATGCACATCTTCTACTTTATCTTGGAATCAGGAGGTATGCCCAGCATCCTCCTTTGTCCCAGATGACAAGGTAAAGCTGGTCGAGCTTTTTTGACTCTTTCCCAGGTCTCAGGAAATCTCCCTGTAAGGCTTTCCATTGCTGGGGAGAGTGGTGTCTTTCTGACTGTAATCCCAGCGCTCAGGATACAGAGGCAGAAGGAGAACAAGCTCCAATTGAGCCTGAGCAAAACCTTGTCAAGGAGAGAGAGGGAGGGGGAGGGAGGGAGGGAAAGAGACACAGAGAAACACAGAGACAAAGAGACAGATAGCAAGACAGACACAGAGATGAAGAGATACAGAGATACAGAGAGAGACCTCTCAAATTCCTGGCCTCTTTTCTATGCTGCTGCCATTCACAGACACAGCACCAAGGGATGAGCTCGGCACTAATTTTACCCCTTCCCGGATGTGCAATGAGAATTACAACATCTACTCTGTGAGCCAACTCTGAGATTAACGACAATGATGTATGTCTAGGGCCTGGCACACAGCAAGCACGCAAATGATCGTTGCTGTCATCCCTGTAATTACTGATGTCCTGTGAACCGCGCTCCTTGTGCATGCTTGGGTTGAATCCCTGCATTCAGCCTTGAGATTTGCAATTGGGGACATGCTGTCATTATCTTACAGAGAAGTTAAAGTTCAAAGGGTTACAAGTGATTTTTTTTCCCTAACATCATATAGCTGAAAAAGTGGCAGAGAAGTAGTTCAAGCTCAGGTAGGTCTTAAAACTTTGTTCTTGCTATGAGAATCGTGTTCTCCTTGAAATGACTTAAAACCAAGCTTGGGGAAACACAGCTGTACACCTTCCAGAGAGTAATATGGAAATGTACCAAAGTCTTACAGACTGTCTTCAGATGATTGGAATTATGAAGCTTGAAATAGTATTATTTGTCTTTGAACTATAGAGATACAGACAATATTTCTGGTTAATCACAGATTTTATTTCTGGGGTCTGGAGGTCACCCCTTTCTAGGCTGCAGAGCATAAGAAAGTGCAATGGGAGCATAGAGCATCAGACCCCAGAGAGATCCAAGGACCCATGAGTCTTCTGTTCTCCTCCAGGAGACAACCAGGTCCTTTGGGACAGTTGGGACACTTCCTGGAAGAGGAAGGTCTGGATGGCGTCTACTAGAGAATGTAACTAGGGTCTTGATCTAGTTTTTATTGATCAGTATTGGTGTCCAATTCACCTCGGATATTTAAAAGGTGGTATTTGTTTACTATCTGTTGTTTCCTCTCTGCTTTCTCGTCCACTATGTGTTTCCCACATCTGAGATAATGGTGGAAGGATGGAACACAGTAGGGATTCTCCTTCAATTGGCACTAACATCCGGGGCCCAGATGCAGGCTCTTCAAGAGCAACACTGGCATATTCTACATAGTAGGATTTTTTTTGTTTTTGTTTTTTCGAGACAGGGTTTCTCTGTGTAGCCCTGGCTGTCCTGGAACTCACTCTGTAGACCAGGCTGGCCTCGAACTCAGAAATCCGCCTGCCTCTGCCTCCCAAGTGCTGGGATTAAAGGCGTGCACCACCACCGCCCGGCCATAGTAGGATTTTAATTGTTAGATTTTTTTTTAAATATCTGGTTAAAGATGACAAAATTCTGGAGATAGCCACTACCACCACCCTGCCATGACCTTCCTTGAAAGCCAAAGCACACTAATGAAACCTGGAAAGAAGTTTCCACCGTGAATTACAATCCATTTTGAACACGGGATAGGAAGGTAACAGAAAATAAAATCCATCACAAAAGGATGGAGGTGTGGTACACTTGGAGACCGCAAAGGTAAAAATGGCTGGCAGAGGCCTGGCACACAGTAGGAATACAGTGGGCATTGGTTACAAAGAAGGCTCCTTTTCTTTGAGCAGGGGGACTGAAGACTTTGGGTCAGGCTACCAAGTGAAGCAGGAGTGACAGTCTTTGTTGAGAGAGGGAGGGAAGAAGGAAGGGAATGCAAAGGAAAGAGACATAGTCCAGGCCAAAGCCACGGACTTGGGCACAGAGGCGGGATCAGTTAGCACAACGTGTGAAGGGACCCTTAAGGACATATATAGGTCATTTGAGGATCAGCTCCTCAGTCTAACTAGAACCTTCTACCCCCTCATACCTCAAGCCTCCTATCCCAACCATCTCCTTAGGCCTCAATCCAAGGCTGCAGGAGGCATGTGCCTGAGCCTCAGCGCTGACAAAGGCCCCATTCTTTCTGGCTTTCCACAGCTGGAGCCCACGTGTGGCAGCCCATGTGTGGCTGAGAGCCAGGAGGTCTCCGTCCAGCCCAGCGCTGGCAGTAATTTGACATATAAACTTGAGCAAGGCACCCTCCCCTCTGCAGCCCGTGTCTCCCTTCAGGGAAATAGCAGCAACCACACTGCCCTGTAATCCCCCTTGGGTGGCATGTGGCTCTGCTGAGCTGCAAGTGATGGGAAGCTTCCTTGTGAATCACCGTAAACACCAGTCACTGTGGCTATTACAGCCATTATCATCTTCGTGGCTATTCTTTGATTCACACACCAACTGCCCTCCACTCCCTCCTCCTCCTGCCCTTCTGGAATGTGATTTTAGAGAACACAAGGCTCCCGTCAATTATACGCTTCCCCTCCCTATTCCTCTCTCTCCTCTAAGCCTTCTGTTACCTGGCATCGAGTCCAGACCCCTCCCTTTCACCCCAGTTCTGACCACTCCCTATTTCTGACCATCCTGCTGCGTTAGGAAGGGGCCTGGACATTAAGGGCTTGGTGAGTGATTTGGGACACCTGTCTTCCCCTCTCTCACCAGTTGCTTTCTCTGATAGTGAAAGAAACTGTGCTCCAAACCAAACGGCCCTCACAGTGTTGCCTTGAGAAACACCTGAGATCCTGGAGAATCACAGGGTCCCATGACGCTCATACTGCCTTGGCTGTCTGAAACCTGTCTAAAACCCTTCCAGTTATTCTCTTTGGATCAAACATTGCTTTCTCTTCCCTCTTGGCTCCTCATAAACTTTAAATGTGCCTAGGAAAGGGGAACACTTACCGTCAGCCCCCACAAGTTAACAGAGGCTGAATCGATGATGTCTTCCAGACCAAAGTAAAATGACTAAGATCCAACCCTGAAAAGGTGTGTTTGATTAGAGGAAATGGACCAAGCGTGAAGGAGGTCTTCCATCGTAGTTACCTGAGACTTCCTCCCTGGCCCGTGGACCTCTTTGCAGTTCTAAAACCCAGGCTCCAGGGCACAGGGGTCGCCCGCTAGGGCGCTGAGATACGACTCTAAATCAGAACTTCAGGCGCCATCCGGTGGCCACTAGGGAGAATGCAGACGTAAAGAAATGGTGAGACCAGGAAGCAGAGAGATAGGTGTTGGCTGCATGGGGGGGGGGGGGGGGGGGGGGAAGGGATGGCTCTAGCTTTCAGCAGCCCTCACAATTCCCCAACAGGAAGTGTTCCAGTCCCGCACCCACGCAAGTCTTCTGTCTGGCCCTGATGTTGACTCACGATGTGCTCTCAGACAAGGACCTGTGACCCCTAGGACTGACTTTCTTTAGCTTTAAACTTGAGAGATTGGGCAACGTGAGATCTCATGCCAGGCTTACTGCTTTATCTGATCATGATATCTAAGTAGGGTCCAGATCACTTCAGCTCCTGTGCCCAGCTGCTCCTGACCCACATAGCCAATCACAGAAAGTGTCACTATATCATTCGAGGTTTGGCTCAAAGTTCCCCTCCACCCCTTTTTTCTTGCCTGCACTACCCTTCATCTGACACCCCCTTTTCTATACAGCTGTACACAGGTGGACTTCACTCCTCTCCAGCCTCCACCTTTCTGCAGTGACCCGTGTCTTCCTCCGAATCCAGCCTTACAGTACAGAAATCAGTCAGCCTAGCCTCGGCCCTGTATGGTGGCAGAATCAGGTTCTCTTTAATAACTTCCATGTCTGAATTGTGGGAACCTGTGAATAAATATATGACTATACATGACAAAGAAGACGTCTACTGGTCTTTTTTTTTTAAGTAGAAGCATATCTGTGATTGTCAAAGTCATAGCAATATAATCACACACAGAGGGAGAGAGAGAGAGAGAGAGAGAGAGAGAGAGAGAGAGAGAGACAGAGAGAGACAGAGAGAGACAGAGAGAGACAGAGAGAGACAGAGACAGAGACAGAGAGACAGAGAGAGACAGAGACAGAGAGGAATGTTGAGCCCAGAGGACTGTGAGACCTTGAGCCAAGAGATTTGGGAGGCCTCTAGAAGCTACAAAGGAAAGCAGACCTCTCCAGGAAGAATGCAGCCCTGCCAACCCATCTTGGACTTCTGACTCCGGGAACTGTAAGACAGAGAATTTATTTTGCCTTCAAGGTTCTCATTTGTTATAGCAGCAATCGGAAACCGATAACATGTCAGTTTAGCTGATAACATGTCAGTTTAGCCTCTGACTAGACATGCCACTTTGGGGAACTACATGGCTCCATTTCCTCTTGTCTGAGATGGAAATGATGGAGGCAATAATTATTTTTAGCATTTATTTTTACATTATTAGGACCATTGCCACCATCGTGGCTGTTCCTTGATTCACAAGCAACTGCCCTCCACTCCGTCTCTCCTCCTGCCCTTCTGGAACGTGACTTTAGAGAATACAAGGCTTCCGTCAATCATGTCCTTCCCCTCCCTATTCCTCTCTCTGCTCTAAGGTATCCAGCCTTTTGGCACCTGGTATGGAGTCAGGCCCCTCCTTTCACCCCAGTTCTAACCACGCCCTATTTCTGACCATTCTGGAGTAGGAACAGGTGGCGGGGCGGAAGTCAGAGAACAGCCTACAGAAGTTGTTTTCTCATTTTACCATGTGGGTACTGATGATTGAACTCAGATTGTAAAGCTTGACGGGTAACTGTGCTTGCCAGCTGAGCCATCTTGCCATCTAAGATACTAGTTATCTCACAAGGCTGTCTGCATAAAAACGGATACAATGACAATATTAGGAAATCACTTAAAACCAGGTCCAAGACTTATTACTGTAAGAATAATTACTAACTACCATTAGCAAGGGACTTAAAACTACCATGTCGGGCACAATGTCCGATACTTTAGCATAAATCCCTCTAGCCACAGTCCTGCTTGTCCCAGTTAAACCTTGTCCCAGCTTTAATAATGGCAAAACAAACGCAGAGGAATTCACCCCGACGCTCATTCTGGAACCGAAAGTGTTTTAAGCCTTAGTTTGTCGTGCGTACCCGGGAAGTTTGTTCCTTGCTGGTAGAGGGGTGTGTGTGTGTGCGCGCGCGCGCGCGCGCCTGCGGCTCAGCTTTGTTTCTTGAAGGAGCGGCAGACGGAGAGCCACTGGCTCAGGGATGCCACCAAGTGTCAGAGGCAGATGATACAATCCAGGTGGAGTGCATCTCTCATCCCCTACAATTTCTGTTCAGGGGCCCTACCGAGTCTCCCACCTCCCCAGCCAGGTCCCAAGCTGCCCTTGAGCCGTATTTTTGGCTCCAGAAGACAGGAACAGCAAGAAGACGAAGTGCTAGAGGATGAGGGACTCAGACTTCCTCGGATCCGAAGGTTTTCGGGGCACCCCCTCCCTCCCCACGTCCTGCATAACAGGCCATCTGTTCTGCGCTGAATAAACAAGAGACGGGAAGCAGCGGCCCCCTGCCCCCAGCCCCAGTACTGCACAATGCGCCTTTCTCCAAGAGGACGCCGCCCGGGCGGGCGCCTGCGAGCACGCTCCGTCTGAACTCCCCTCCCTCTGGCAGGATAGCAGTAGCCACAAACCGACCCTGTGAAAACCGATTTTTTTTTTTTTTAAGAAAAGGAAAACAAAAAGAAATCCAACAAAACTCGCGCCGAGTGTAGCAGTCCTTCCCCACCAGCACCTCCCCATCCCCTCGTCCCCATCCCCTAAATCTGGCTCCTGGTCCAGGTGAGGCCAGCTCAAAGTCTGCGCTTGGGGCCCGCCAGCGCCCCCTCCCGGACGGTCCAGGTTGTGGGGCTCGGACTCTGCCTCGCGTGGCTGCTGGGACAGCATGCGGCCCTCACTTCTGGTTAGCCAGCTGGTTCTCCAGCTCCTCCAGGCGCTCTGTCAACCGGGCCAGTGAGCGGTTAAGGACGATTTGGTCTCAGACATCCCTTCACCTGTCCTGCAACCCGCACCTCCAGCCCCAAAGGATATGGTTCTGTGTCAGGCTCTCGAGCGCCCCAAGCGTGCGTCCCTGGAACTCCACCAGGCTTTCGCATTCGCAGGGACTCCGGAGCTCTGTCCCGGCGCTGATGCCCTCCTCTGCAAGCCAAGAGCCAAGAGTCAAGGGAATGAGAAGCCAAAGGAAGCCCACCAGGCTGTGGCCTTGACCTTCTGGTATACCCGAGTCGATGGTTGAGTATGTACTTGGGGACTTTGGATGTAGACCTGCCCTGAGTCCCAGCCAAGGCGCACAAGTCCTGGGGGAAACTCGACCGTCCCCCTCTGAGTCCCAATCCACCCCTCCCCGCATCCGTAGAATGGGCATAATGAAAGAAGCTACTCTCTGATGGTTGTGAGGTTTAGATGATTTGTGTGTGTGTACCCACTTGCAAAAGAAATTCTCAAACCCTGATGCTTGCTGGGATAACCACAGAACTGGCTAGGATCCAGATTCTGATTCCGAGTGAGAATCTGTATTTTAGTAAGCTCCTAAAACACATTAATACTGACGTCCATGGGTTTCATTTTGATTAGAAAAAGTCCAGATGGATGAACTTCTCTCCAAATGAGACCACAACAAACAATGGACGCGTTCTGTATCAGTCCTGCCCGATTCAATACCCACAAGCCACCTGGAGCTATTTAACACTTGAAATGTGGCTGGTTGTAACTGAGTAACTCAGTTTTTATTTTGTGTTATTGCGACCGATTGTAGTTCATCATACACATACAGTGACAGAATACCATATTGGCACAATATCTAGAGCAGTGCCAGGCACAAGTCAACCCTGTACTGTGTATTTCAAGTAAACCAGCATTCCTCAAGCTGTGGTCTGTGGGCAAGCAGTATTAGCATAAGCTAGGAATACGTCATAATGGCAAATTAGCAAACCCCATCCCAGACCTGCTGGGTCAGGAGGAAGGGCACCAATAGGCGACTCCATTGATTCTGATGAAATTAATGTTTGAATTACAGATCCAAGTGAGTATGATGGCGCACGCCTTTGGTCCCAGCACTCAGGAGGCATAGGCAGAAGGAAGGATCTCTGTGAGTTTGAGGCCAGTCTGGTCTACAGAATGAGTTCCAAGAGGACAGCCAAAGCCATGCAGAGAAATCCTGTCTCGAAAACAAAAACTATGGATCCAAGTTCATCTCCACACTCACTTCAACATCTAAGAGTGGAGTACAGATAAACTTGGTTGCCTATGTTTCCCTAACAGTACAAAAAAAAAAATGGTGGGGATTATTACAGAGAGAATCACTGTTAGTCCACGACATTTTCTATTTTTATTTATTTTTTATTATGTGTGTGCGTGATATGCTGGGAGTCAGCTCTCTCCTCCCACCTTTATGAGGCAGGGTCTCTCTTTGGCTTTGTCTCTCTGTGAATCTAAGCTAGCTTGACCTGCAAGCTTCCAGGTGCTTCCGTCTCCACCACCCATCTTCCTGTTGGAATGCTGGGTACATATGTGAGCCAGCACATTGAGCTTTTTGATAGTGTGTTCCAGGATCAAACTCAGGTCACTGGCTTGCGTGGCAGCTACTTTTACATGCTGGACCATCTCACCGGCTCTCAATTTTAATATTGCAGGTAATGAAATAGCACAATTCTTACCACTCAGCCTCCATAGGAAGTCTCTATTATAAGTCAAACTCTCATCCTTGGCAACCTTGTGTCATTTTACTGATGACCTCATTAACAACCCCCAAATGATCACCTCTGACTTTAGAACTGTAGAACCGAGGGTCACAGGAGGAAGAGGATCTGCCTGGGCCTGTATAGTCAGCCATCGAAGAGCCTTAACCAGAGAGCTCCAACTTGCCTCAGAAATCTAAAGCTGGCAGTAACTTTGAGCATCTTTCCTCTTACAGAAGAGGGTAAGGTAGGGCAGGGGCTAAGTGAGTTATCCAGAGTCCATTGTAGATGAAGTTGGGACAGGAAGGGTCCTAAAGCCTGATGCTTCCAAAACACCTTAGTTAATTGTTAGAGTTGGTGGCAGAGCAGGAAACACATTTAACTACAGATTCTCTACCCTGGACTCAGCGCTGCTAACCTGCCACTATCAGCAGTAAGCCTGCTACACTGGAAGAAGAGCCGCATCTTTGACCTGTGTTAGGATCCAAAGACCTCACAGTCAAAACCATGCCCCACCCCAGAAATTTTGTTCCTTATAAGGTCCAGCTGTTCCCCACAAGCACATCTGGATTCTTCACACCTCCCTCCAGCTGGAGACCAGATGCATTACAATGATAGCATTTATGGTCTATGTCCCCCCAGAAAGCACAAGCCACTGTGTATTTAAAAAAAAAAAAAAAAAAAAAAAAAAAAAAAAAACTGTTCTGTCACTTTGCCAAGTCTATAAAGTTAAATCCCAACAAGCTGGAGGATTATAGTCGGTTTGGCTTATGAATGCTAAATGTGTCTTCTTTTTAATGCTTAAGTGGTTAAGAGAACTGGCTGCTCTTCCAGAGGACCCAGGTTCAATGCACAGCACCCACATTGTTCACAACCATCTGTAGTCTCGTGGGAACTGACCCCACTTCTGGCCTCCACATATACCAGGCACCTACATACAAACGGGCAAAAGGTGTCCATAAAATACAATTTAAAAAATTTTTAATAATAAAGTTTTCTCAAGTTATTCCAGACACTACTAATTTGAGTGAAAAATCCCAGTGCCTCATTGACTCTGATGTGCACACAAAGCATGCGAGGGTCCAATTCGCTGTCCAGGGCTGCATTTCTGACAAGCTGCAGTAAGGTGACAGACCTGGTCCGGATTTTAAACAACTAGCTCTGAGTAGAGAGCATAACTGATGAAGAATAGTGAAGTGCTGAGGACCAGGGCATCCATCAGAGGCTAGGCAAAGACAACAGACACCCGGGAGAGATTCACTCACCTGGGCAAATGCTGCCTTTGAGATTCTCCAGCAGGTGCGTCATGGTGCTGAAGTCCGGAGAGTAAGACACGTGCAGCTCCGGCGGTTCGGATGCAATCTCCCGCAGCTCTTCCTCCACAGCCTTGCCCACGCCCACGGCATACATGACGATGCCTATAGTGCACAGGCACTCAAGAGAGTGCTCCAAGTCTGGAGAAAACTTCCCATCCTCCACTCCAACCCCACACCAGTCCATCCCTCGCCAGACCTACCTTCCTCTTTGGCGCGAGCTGCCCACACTGAAATGTCGTCCTGAGAGCGGCCATCAGTGAACACCAGGCCCACACGAGGCACGTTGAGGACGCGAGGACGCGCTCCCTGCGCCTCTGAGAAGCTGTGCTCCACCATGTGACGCAGCGCCAGCCCTGTCATGGTGCCACGCTCCATGTACTCCACGGCCAAAACTGCCTGCTTCACCTCAGCTGCGGTGCCATAGCGGCCCAGAGGGAACTCGGTGCGCACCCGGCTGGAGAACTGCACCAACCCAACACGTGTGCCCTCGGGGGACACGTCGAGGAAATCCACAATCTGGTTCACGAAGCGCTTCACCAGCTCGAAGTTCTGTGGGCGCACACTCTTGGAGCCATCCACCAGGAGAACAAGATCCACGTGGCCCTCACGGCACCCTGCTAAGGAGAAGGCTTGGATGGAGGGGTCAGGCCCTTGCCCCGCAGAGCCACATACTCATCTAGTTATTCGCCATCAATATTTATTATATAACGCATACCAGTTGTGTGTCCTGACTGTGTGTGTCCAGCAATCAATACATAACCATCATCCTCTTTTGTATGATAACGTTTGATGATTAAGTGCTTAACACTAACCAAATGCTTTGTTAAAAGCCTTTTTTTTTTCCAAGACAGGATTTCTCTGCATAGCCCTGGCTGTCCTAGAATTCACTGTGTAGACCAGGCTAGTCTGAAACTCAGGGGTCTGCCTGCCTCTGCTTCCCAAGTGCAGAGATTAAAGGCAAACATCGCCCCCTCCCAGTTCTTTTTTAAACAACCAAAAGCAAAATTACCACAATAGCCAGCTCTAGCATTCATCGATCGCCTAGTATGTATCTGTCACAATTTTAAGCACCACATCAGTATTAATAACAATGACAAGAACATTTACGGATGTTTACCGTGTGTCACAGACTGAAACGTGCACTTCACGCATTTTCTCCTGGAATGTTATCCCCGTTTTCTATAAACTAGGTTCTGAGGATAAACTGATTGTGACTTGCTTCCATATTTAACTGTGGCAAAGCCAAGACGGGAAGGCAGGGTCATCTAAACCACAAACAGCTGGACCTGCTCACTAAGACACTGCTGCCTTTGTTCTGATCCAGGGGCTTCGGGAATACTAGAAGGGGGTTCAACAACAAAGAAAACATAGTTCTAATCCACAGGATCAGGACAGACTGTGCATCGAGGCAGACATGTCATCTGTCACAGTCAAGGAAAGCACACTATGAGGAGGCAGTAAGGGAGCCCAAGACAGGAATAAATCACTTTTCTGGGAGTAGTTAAAGAAGGCTGCGTGGAGGTGTCTAGGTTCAATTAGGAAGCCCAAGGTCATTATCAGTTATACAGCTAGTACATGGCCAGCCTGAGCTACATAAAACCATGTATCAATGTGATTATCTTTGGGAGGAAATTGGGATTAGATGCAGGCCAAGCCTTCACTAATGCAATTAATTAATGTCCTTACAAGAGTTTCTAAAGAATCTGCTTCCTCCATCCATCCATCAAGGGAGAACACAGAGAAAACTAGCCTGTATAAGCCAGGAGGCAGAGCCTCACGGGACACCATATCTGCCAGCATCTTGGTCTTAGCCTTTCCAGAACTGAAAAATAAACACTTAAGACCCTGTTGTGGTTTAGATATGGTTTGTGCCCAAGAGTCTGTGTGCTAGAAACTTGGTCCCCAGAATAACAGGACTTAGAAGTGGTTGCAACCCCGGGTGTTTTATGGTCTTCCATCGCAGTGACTAAGTAACTTAAAGGTGGAAGGATTTGTCTGAACTCATGACTTTGGAGATTTCAGTCCATGGCTGTCTGACTCCGTTGCCTTTGACCTGGGAGAGGCCAGATATGATGACAGCAAAAAAAAGATGGAAGAAAGCAACATCCTTCATTATAGAAGGAAACACAAAGACAAACAGGCAGGCAAGCAGGCAGGGGCAAGACACTCTTCAAACAGGACAAGGAGGCACAAGCCTGTAATCTCAGCACTTGGGGGACAGACAGGATCAAGACCAGCCTGGAATACACATCCAAATCCCAGTCTTCAGGAACTGGAGATGAAGGTCATCTGTAGAGTGGTTACCTAGCTTGTACCAAGCCCTGAGTTAGACCCCTTGCATCACAGAAAAGGAGGTGTGGTACCATTTGGAGGCAGCAGGATTAAGAAGTCCAAGGTCATTATCAGTTACATAACTAGTACATGGCCAGCCTGGGCTACATAAAACCCTGTCTCACAAAAACAAAAAAAAAACAAAAACAAAAAAAAAAAAAAAGCACACCTCCCAGTGACCCACTTTCTCAGTCTGGGGTCCATCCTCTACAGTTCCATCTCTCAACATCCTAAAAATCTACTCTCGTGTTTAATTTATCTTTGGGTTAATCAATTAATAAGATCCCAGGCTCTGAACACCTTTGCATTAAGGACCAAGCCTTTGATGCATGAGCCTTCAGAGGGAGCACTTTCTATTTAAACCATAACAGGCCTTCAGGGAGATGATTAGCTCGTGGAGCACCACCCTACGAAGAAATTAACGCCTACATCACAGAATTGAGTAGGTCTCGAGAGACTAGAATGACCCCGCCAGTGAATGGTTACAAAGGAGGGCCACCTCCTGTACTTGAACCCTCACACACACATACCGTTCACTCTCAAGGGCTCTCTCTTGTCATGTGGTCATCGCCAATGCCGAGATGATGACACTATGCTCAGACCTCCAGACCGTGAGCCAGCTTTGAACGCATATCAGCGTTGCGACATAGCAACCCGAATGGGCTAATACAGTCTTAAAGGATGGTGGGGAATTTGCCCAGGCAAGAGAGGCATTCTAGAAGGTTGGCACCACACGTACAAACTAATGGGATCTGGGAAGGGCATGACACATTCGGAGAGGGACAGGCCAGTGTGACTAAAATGTTCAAGTGTGGCAAGAGGTGGAATAAAGAGTTGGCTAAGGCTAGATGGTAATGAGCTTAAGTGGTGGTTTCAAAATTGACCGCAGCCCATGATGAAAAATGAGAATAATAATACACCACGGTGCATTTCGCATAACTGAATGTCCACTTCATGAAGCAATACCTACTCTCCTAAACTCGGGAAACTATATTTCTCTTCTTTTCCTTAAATGCTGGTTGTAACCCACTAATTTTGGTTTCATTATCCACTAATGTGGCTATGCCCAGCACCGGAAAAATCCAAGGGGAAGGCATTTGATCTTTATTTTGTAGACACTGGTGAGCCACAAAAGGATTGTGAGTGAAGGAGGAATGTGATCGGATATGGATCTTAAAATCGTTCTTGACAGCAGGATGGGGGGCTGGTTGGAACAGAAGCTGAGCGTAAGCACATCCCCAACATAGCACATGCATACCACCATCTGTGGGGCTGTAACTGGGCATTGAAGAAGAAGCAGGCAATGGGGTAAGAACAGACCCTCTGCCTATAACTCACGGTCACAGCTTCTGCCATCAGCCTGAAGTCGCCTCCCCTCAGGGCACAGACAGTGAAAGGAAAGACCCTCGCTCACACACTGGAACTCACAGCCATGGTCCACACCATTGCAGAAGTCCCTGACTTTAAAGAAGACACCAAGTAAAACCGGTCAGGTTAGAGAGCCCAGCAGCTAGAATTCCCTTCTATTCCCTACAAATATGAAAGACACTTCCTCACCCCGACAGCTTCTCCCATCAGGCAGCAGGTCATAGCCCTCTCTGCAGCGACACTGTGGCCCCACCGAAGTGCTCACACACTCGTGCTGACAGCTATGGTTTCCAAAGCTGCAGTAGTCAATGGCTGAAGGAAGAAATGGTAAGATGTCACTTCTAAGTGTAGCCATCATCGGGGCCTCAGTTTAGATACTCACCGAGAGGGGTGAGTGGGAGGCTTACTTACCCCTGCAGCTCCTCTGGTCCTGCTGGAGTGCAAAGCCAGCTCGACAACGGCAGAAATAAGAGTCCAGGGAGTTGACACAGAGGTGTTCACAACCATGAGTTCCTTCAGCACAGAGATCCATGGCTGGGAAGAGGATGGAGTCAGCCTTTGCTCAGGGCTTTGTTTCACAGCTGAGCCACACAACCCTCTGAGGTTCTCAAAACCCAGCTGAAGAACCAGGGAGATGCCCAGTCTGTAAAGCATCTGCTTCAGAAACACCTGAGTTTGGGTCCCCAGCATCCCTATAAAAGTTAGGTGTGGTAGGTGTAGCCTGAACCCTGGGATGGGCAGAGAACCACAGATCTCCAAAGACCGCTGGTTAACCTTGTTAGCCAACCGGTAAGCTCTGGGTGCAGTGAGAGAACTTGTCAATAATGATAATAGCAATAGTAATAATAGTAATAATAACAACAAGGTGGCGTGTCCCAACAACAAGGTGGCGTGTCCCAGGGGATGGCTGTGGGTAGCACAACACTTGCCACACAAGTCTGTGACCTAAGTTCAATCACCAAAACCCACTTAAAGGTAGAGGAAGAGAATCAAGTCCTAGGGTTGTCCTCTGACCTGTGTGCACCCTGTGACACCTAGGCACCTGCACTCACAGATCACACATACACACTAATAATAAATAAGACAATTTTAAATACTAATAAGGCAAGTAGTGGTAGGGGACGATACTTGACATGCACCTCTGGCCTCCACAGGTACCCACATACGCATACATGCACCCTTATTATTTAATTTAAAAAAATGTTAAGACCGTGCCTTGCCCCTACCCCAAAGGTCATAATTAATTAGTCTGGTGTGCTACCCAGACATTTGTGAGTTTACGTCGTCGTCTTTCTACAGGATTAAGTAACATTTTCAGTTCAAACCTTGGACATATCCCAGAGCCAAACAGCCCACTACTGAGTCCGGCATGGCATATAGAGAAGAACCCGATCCCCCACAAGCTCGTTGGCTCACGGGAAACTGTGAGGAAGGGCAGCTTCACCAATCTGCAAAGATCTTTCCCCTGTCTGCAAAATGGAGCACAGAAGGAAAATGCACTTGCCCTTCACCACTTCCCTCTGAAGAGGTGGGAGGGAAACCTGCCTCGGTGGGAGGGAAACTGGTCCTCTGCATATGTGGAGATGGTCTAGACCTGAACTGAGGAAAGCTGTGAAAATGTGGGATTCCTGGGGAAAGGGTTGCAGTGGAGCAGGGATGGGAGGAGGGCCGGTAGCCAGAGAGCTAAAGATGGCAATGGGAAACCCTGTAGCTAGATAATCGGTGGCTTCCAGGGACAGGGGCATCTAATAGCAATTACAAGTCATTTTTTTGTATGTTTGACTTTTACAATAATTAGATCCCTGCCCACTTCCACCTTTAACAAAATGGACACATGTACACATACAGATGAAGGCATGGCCTTCTGTGTGCATGTGTGTAAAGCAAAGACTCTAAAGGTGGCCATGTGGAACTGAAAAAAAAAATGAGAAAAGATCATGAGTAAAAACAATGCAGCAAGCCAGGCAGTGGTGGCTCACACCTTTAATCCCAGCACTTGGGAGGCAGAGGCAGGCGGATTTCTGAGTTCAAGGCCAGACTGGTCTACAGAGTGAGTTTCAGGACAGCCTGGGCTACACAGAGAAACCATGTCTCGAAAGAAAGAAAGAAAGAAAGAAAGAAAGAAAGAAAGAAAGAAAGAAAGAAAGAAAAAAAGAAAGAAAGAGGGAGGGAGGAAGGAAGGAAGAAAGAAAGAAAGAAAGAAAGAAAGAAAGAAAGAAAGAAAGAAAACAAGCAAGCAGCAGGGCGAGGCATGATGGTGTGTGTTGGTGACCTCAGTGCTCTGAAGGCTGAGGCAGGAGGATCATGAATTTGAGGCACAAGAAAGTGGGGGTGGAAGGAGAGGAGGGGAGGGCAGAGGAGGGAAGAAGAAATGAGAGGAGAGGAAAACAGAGGAGAGAAGGAGGAAAGGCAAAGGAGGAAAGAGAAGAGGAAAGGAAAGAGAGGGAGAAGGAAAGTGAACAGAATCCCAGAGAAAGGTACAGCTACCAGAATGCATCTTCCAGATATCTTAGGAAAAGACTTAACCGTCCATCATAATCTAATGGGGGTGCATACTAATCCTTCTAAGTTGACTTAGTTAGTTAGTTAGTTAGTTAATGAGTATGTGAGTGTGCTGGTGTGCACAATTGTACGTGCACTCAGAAAAGGTGTTGGATGTCCTCTGCATCGTCCTCTACCTACTCCTTTGAGACAGGGTCACTCCCTGTGACCAGGACCTGCTGGCTGTACTGGAAATCAGCAAGCCCGAGTGATCTTCCTCTCTTCCCACCTCAGAGCTGGAGTTACAGGCCTTTGCCAGATGCTTGTCTGGCTCATGAGCCCTGAGATGCAAACTCTTCATGACTGTGTAGCAAGTGCTCTTAATCACTGAGCCATTCCTCCAGCCCACCCTTCAGCCTTCTAAAGTTTCTAAGCACAAGAAGACCCATGTGGCAACTGAGTTGTTGGGATCACATGACCCGGCTTTCCAGCTCGTGAAGCTGAAATCATGGAACTAGTTGCTGCAACTGTATAGAAGGCTCGCCAGCAACGGGCACTCTGTGATTGGTAGAAAACACAGTCACTGGACCTCAAAAGAAAAACCCAATATTCATCTAAGCAAGGCTTCACACATTGCAGTTTTTCAGAAGATAAAAAAAAAAAAAAAAAAAAAAAAAAAAAAAAAAAGATTTGCAGAGAGGAGGCACCACAGAGACAGCTGAGGTGCAGAGGCAAGAATGGAGACGACTTAACTGTGGGAGGGCAAGGCTCCAAGCTCCAGTCTACCAAAGATCTATCTGTGTGGCCCCAAGTGATAGACCCTCTTTCTATGAATTGTACAGGGAAGGGGTGTGCTTTTCCTTCTAAAGAACTTGCCAAATACTTGTTGGGATGCTGAGAAGCCAAAGAAGACCATAAGACCGCAGGATGGGTTGGCACTCACCCAAACAATTCTTGTTATCTGGTGCTAGCTTGTAACCAGAGCTGCAGGCGCAGTAGAATGTTCCTGGGGCGTTGACACACAGATGTTGGCAGCCATGTCTCAACTCAGCACACAGATCCTTCCCTGAGGACACACAAGGGGCAATCAACAGATAACAGATGGAGCAGAAGCATCGGAGGGGAAGGCTGAACGGTAAGGCAGGGGTAGGGTCTGAAGCAAATGCCATTCCCAAGTATGGACTTAGGATATGGATTTGCTGTTTGAGAGGGCCGGTCCAGGTTGAGAGGGTTAGAGGAAGAATAGGACTTAAGTAGCCCCTTTGAATGGTCTCAGAAGAGGGCACTGCACTGCTTGGATTTAGGAGGATCAGGTGTTCAAAGTCAGCCTCAGCTACAAATCGACTTCAAAGCCAGTCATACACTCACACACCGCACAAAGAAAGTTCTTATAGCTTTTATACAAAAGGGGCTTAGAGTTGGAGGAACCTACACGAGTGGGCGGGGCATGACCCCTGACAGACAATATTCTCCATTTTGAGTGATTCTTGATTAAAAGACATTTGGAGTGAGGGGTTGACATTTAGCTTGTGACATAGCCAGTCTCTGACACAGCATGAATGGCTGCTGAGTATTGTAGGACAAACCTGGAATGCGGAATGCAATGCGATACACCACTCCGCAGGAGGGACCACGGCTACTGGTACCCGGAGGGCAGAGGAAAACTGAGGGATCCCCTAAATGGTGCAAACTGGAAAGGAGCATCTGCATAGCCGAGCTCCGAGCCACTCTAACTCACCGCACAGCCGGCCCTGGAACTGCAAGCCAAACTCCTGAATGAGATCGAAGGACTCCACCAAAAAGACATGCTGGTCCAGCGGCGGCGAAGCCATGGCACGCAGAGATCCCACATCGGCTCGCTGCACCCCTACCGCGTAGATCTCAATGCCGCGGGCGCGCGCCTGAGCGGCCACTTCGGCCACTCGGTCTTGAGGTCGCCCGTCCGTCACGATGACCAAGACGCGCGGCACTCGCTCCTCCAATGGGCGCGCGCCTTCGGCCTCGCTGAAGGCCACGTTCATGGCGTACTGGATCGCCAGCCCGGTCATGGTGCCCTGTGCCAGCGGCACCACCGCGCGGATGGCGCGTTCCATATCCTCGCGCCGTGAGAAGGCGCGCAGGGGAAAGACGCTTTGCACTTGGCTAGAATACTGGATCACGCCCACGCGCGTGGTGTTCAGACCCACGTCCAGGCTGCGGAGAAGGCCCACTAGAAACTGCCTCATGGTCTCGAACTCGAAGGGGCGCACGCTGCGGGAGCTATCAATCATGAACACCAAATCCAGGGGCCCAGTATAGCACCTAGGACCTGTGGGAAGATGGGGAAGGGTCAACTAAAGCTGATATCTCAGGAAAAGCCGGAAGAAACGCTGTTATCTGAATGGAACAGCGCCCAGCATGTCATTAACCTAATAAATAAGCCCTGGACACAGTCATTCATCAATCATTTGAAGGGGACCTGAGCCAGGAAATCACACAAATTCCCCATATGCAGTTCTGGGAGCTGTTCTGAGTCTGTATTATGTATTGGGGAGTGAGCAAAGAGATGTCACAATCTCAAATGCCTACATGAACCAGCCAGACATCATAAATGAATGAACTGGTCGGATTATGTCTATAACGTCACATCTCCCGTATCCCTGATAACTTGGATTGACCCAGCAAGCAAGTCTCTGGTTTTTTCTTTTGTTTTGTTTTGTTCAAGAAAATTCTCAAATATGGATTTTTATGTGGGGTCTCCTGATTTTTCCATGGCTTCAATAAGCTTTAATAAAAGTCAACACCGAATGAACAGTTCTTTGTGAACCCAAAACTATGCCACATAGTGCAGAATAGGAAACAGCACCCCAGGGGCGAAGTGGGAAGCCCGAATCCAGCCCGGTGTGTTTCAAAGCCGCCCCCCATCCTTGATACACACACCCGCCCCTCTGTCCCCCAGCGCCACCCCCTCTGGCAATGCTGGCTCTCTATGAGCAATGTTTCTGCTCCCCTCCCATGTGAGGGCTGGGATCCAGCTCACCTGCAGACTGGAGCTGGGTTTCCCAGGACTGCAGGGAGAGCAGCACCAGAGACAGTGGCCAGCAAAAAAGGCCTCTCATGGTGCTTGCAAGGATGAAGAACCAAAGTGTCACAGCCTGCAGGTAGAAAGAAGTTAGTAAAGCAACAGTTTTGGCAGCGCTTTTATTTCAGGAGATGTACACTTTGGTTTTGCATATGTTCAAAATGTCTTTCCAGGCATGGTTGCACACTCAGGAGGCAGAGGCAAGCAGATCTCTGGGTGTTTCAGGTCAGTATGGTCTTCAAAACAACAAAAAAAAAAGGCTGATGATAATTTTTTGATGTCACTACACTGGGATTGCTGAAATTCTCAGGGGAGCCTTTGTAGAAAATGACATTTTGCAGAACTACAGGACACCAAGTAAATAAGAAGTAGACAAAAACAAATAAAACTCAAAAGGAGATAAACACCTTTATTAAAAAGTTATTCTATATATAGATATAGATATATATCATATATATAATATATATACCATATATAAAGTTATGTATATGGTATATATTATATATATAACAGATTATATACACCATATATATGTCATGTATTACAGATTATACACACCATATATATTATATACCATATACACCATACATGTGTGTGTTACATCTATACATGTATATGGTGTGTGCGCACACACGTGTGGAGGTCAGGGGACAATTCACTTAAATCCGTTATCTCCTTGCCCTGTGTGTGTTCCAGGATTAGACAGTACTGAACTCCGGTATTCAGTCCTGACAGCAAGCACCTTTACCCACTGAACCATCTTGCCTGTCCCCGAATGAACCCTTTTCTAAATACCAGGTATAGTGTGCAATGTGCCTTTCCGTTGTGGCATTAACCCTCTGCGAAGCTCCGACATTTAAAGCTGTTGTTGGTTCGGTTCTCCCTATTCAGAAACAGAGGCTTAAAGAAATTAAACCCAATGCCTTAGAGCAGGAAAGCGACTGGCCGAGATAGAGTCCTGTCTATCTGGTGTGTGAGTCAACTAAGGTGCTCCACACTCTCTTCTTTTGCGGACAGAAGTCATTCCCCATCTTTTCCCAACCCCGTGCCACACCCCAAGAGCAACTCTTGGGGTCTGGATTCTTAGTGGTAGGCCAGTGAGTGGAGTCCTGCACAAGACACGCCTCGGCGTCTGTGACTCGCCTGCTCTTAGAAGAGGCCGCCAGGGGGCGCCTGCTAGGTCTGGCTTCTACTGCTGTGGGAAGCCTCCATCTGCCCAGCAGGTGTCCCGGCCCAGAGCAAACAGGCGGCTGGAAGTCCCGGGACCTTGGAGATAAGACCTGGACGAGATAAATCCAGTGCGAGGACCCGGGGTTAGAAGTGTGAACGGTATCGAAGCAGTGGCAGAAGCAGACGTACCCAGAGGGCAGCGAGAGAGCAGCCTGGGCCTCGACGGGCGGCTATGGACCCCGGGGAGACAACAGGTGAGCGAGCCTTCTCTCTCCTGTTTACCTAACTAGATCCCCTGAGAACCACGAAGGAAACACACACACACACACACACACACACACACACACACTGTACGAATGGAAAATGCGGGGCCCAATAAGGCTGCCAGCTGGGCTTCAGGCACAGAACTAAATAAACCTAGCCCTCACCCCCTACACCCCACCCCTGTCTCTTCCTCCAGAGCAGCCTGGTTCCCTTGCACCTAAGAATCACTAAGCCTTTCTTCCGTTCCCTACCCCACCCCCACGCGGCACACTGAGCCTGCTCTATCCGTTTTTCTGCGGTTTCTTGGCAGAGCAGGCCAGAGCCCCTTAACCCACCGCTGCTCCCCCCACCTCCCAGTTCCTTGAATGAGCCTATTCTGAGCAAGGCCGATGTGTGGCTCCGACTCCAGACCGGCTTCCTATCCGGGATTCTTCTCCCTTCTGGCTTTCCAGGGAGGGTAGAAGAACAAAAATCCTTCTGGCAGGGTCTGTGGTGGTAAGGTGACGAGCTAGCTAGATGTGCCAGCTACTTGGTGGTGGAGGTAGGAGGAGGGCAAGAGGGGCAAGCCTTTTCTAGAGTGGGCCATAGCGGAGGCAGCACCCAGGCGGGAGCATTTGGGAAAAGGTCCGCGGGACCTTTGAGATTCAGAGTTGTCTCTTAACTAAGGGCTCCCTTATCCTGCTCTTGGCTTAAGTCAACACAGGCTTGATGGCAACTCGCTTGCACCCCAGGACTCTTAGAACGTCAAAACAGCTGCCTTCTCAACTTCAGCTTTCCAACCCCGCTGTCCCACGGAGGAAAGTCGGTCCAGGGAGGGCAAAGAGAATCACTGTTCAAAGGCTTGCTTCGAAGGGATGGCCTATTAGAGTGACCCCAGGTCTCCTAATAAGGATCCTTGCATTGAAGAGAAAGTTTCTCGGGTGCCCCTGGGTTAGGGAAAGTGCATTCCCAAGGAAGGTGAACTCCAAACAGGTCTATGAGTTCAAGAGCTAACCCGGAATGGACACTTTGGGAAGGTGCCAGACATGAAGGGAGATTACGGAAGGAGGACTTGGGTTTTGTTGGCATTGCTGGAGGCAATCGGGAAAGGTACTGCAGGTTAGACGTGGACACGTAGGCTGTTAAGAACTGTCTCCTTAAGGGTTTTGCACCGGCTTTCCCTGCAGACCCCTCGGTGCCCCCGGGCCCTTTAACTCACCTGAGCCTGCCGGACAGCTCAGAGGTGCGGCTACAGAGAGACGGGCCCAGCCTCCTGGGGAGTTGGACCAGGTAACGGCGGCGGCGTGGGCAGCTTGCCCTAAGTGGGGGAATGCCAGACAGCTAGGGCGAGCCCAAGTGGCAGCTGCATTTAACCTGGAGCGGGCGGGTGGGGAGGGGGAGCGCGGGCTGCGACCCCTCCCACTGGCAGGGAGCGATCTCCCCCTTCCTCTCAACCCCCGGGCCCCCGCAAGCGCGGCACCCCCTTCTGCGGTTCTGAGAGCTGCAGGCTCGAGCGGCGGGCCGGAATTCGGCTACAGCTGGAGTCGGGCGGCGACAGTCCTGGCAGCTGGAATGCTCTGGAATCCTACACGAGACACTTCCCAGAGGAGAGCCCCAAGAGGCGGAGCGGTCCTGGCTGCCGCCTGTCTGGCCTGGCTGGGCTTCCGAGGACGCGCCCGACTCTTGCCCTCCGCTGTCCCTTGCAGGAGTGATGAAAAGCCGAGACTTGGTCCTGCAGTAAGGGTAAAAGGCCTCAAAAGGACAGCCTCAGAATTCTCAGCTCTCTTCGGGGCCCAACCTGCTAATTTCCCAAATATGTCCCACCACAGACTCGTTTGCATGCTCCGTTTAATTGTGCAGACTTTGAGAGAACCCATCCTCATCAAACTCTCAGACCCCAGAGAGCTGCCCCAGTTCATGCTACATTCAAAGAAAAGCCCCGTAGCATTTAGCTAGGGGTGTTGTTTAGGCATCAGAAAGACTCAGATCCGCCCCCATCCTGGTAATGCGGTTTGGAGCCTCTTTTACACTTACACCGGTGCGCCTGCTGGAATTGAGACTGTGCTGTGGACCTGAAGCCAGCAAAGGCTGTTTCCCTTATGAGTTGAAAGCTTAATTACTATTTCCGCAAAGCCCACCTCCATCTGAGACCCAAATGTAGGGCTTTTAAACACAGCTCTTCCACTTGGCCCCAGACTACAGCGACCAGGAAGCCACCCACATAGTGTAGCACCTGAGTGATCCTGGTGGGCTCTGTGCAGGCTTCTTGGAACACAAATATTTAGCTCAGGACCCAAGTCCTCCTCTTTGCCTAACACTTCTTCCCCAGATCCCTTGGAGAATGTAAATCAACCCCATCTCTCACTTCTCACTCACCTTCAACAGTGGGCTCTGTACCAACTCAGCCCTTGACTTTCCTTCCTGTGGCCCGATGGCCCAACCCCCATTTCCAGGTCACCCCCGGAGCATGCCGCCATCCTGAGGGAAGGCGTGCGGACATGCCTGCAGCAAAGATGTGAGCAGACTGTGTGGATCCTGCATGCCAAGGTGGCTCAGAAATCCTATGGAAATGAGAAGCGGTAGGTGGCTCCATTCCCCCCTCCCAGGTCTCCACAGCCTTCAGCCCTGTGCTACCCTCCAAACGACCACCATCTCGAAAGGCCTCAAGGCTAACACTTCAGCTATTGTTCAGCCAGGGTCCTGTTCCCCAGCCAACAAGAGATGCCTACTGGGATCTAGAGCAGAACTTGACAGTGATTGTCAGATCCCCACATCCCCAACCAGTATTCATTCATTCTGCTGTATATTAAGTGTCAGGCACTAAGCCGCCAGCTGGACAAGACAGATCCAGTCTCGACTTCCATAGCATCTTCATTCTGGTGTGGAAGAGGCCGTCGCCTCCCCACAAGCCAGCAAACAAGGTGCTTCAGATTGTGATGAGAGCCAGAAGGAAAACCGAGTAGAGTCACATGGTAGAACCTAAAGGGGGACACCTTAGCTGGAAAGGTCAAGGAGGTTGCAGGGCTCTTTAGGAAGTGACAGTGGAGCTGATGTGCCTTTGCTGAGATGGAGCCAAGCATGGAAGAGAAAAAAAAAACAAAAACAAACAAAAACAAAAACAAAAAAAACCTCCAGGAAGCATTTCAACTGGGAACAACAGAAAATGTGAGGCTCTCAAGGCTGTACACCCAGTACTGTAAGAAGATGAAAGGGGGAGACTGGAGAGAAGAGGGGGACCTTAGAGAAGATGAGCAGAGAAAGCAAACAGTGTCCAGGTCACGTGAGGATTTGGGATTTTAAACCACTAAAGGGTGTGTTAATAAGAGGGTATCACGATTTGACAAGTGTTTTCATTTAATATTCTTTTTTTAAAAAACTATTTATTTATTTAATGTATGTGAGTACACTGTAGCTGTATTCAGACACACCAGAAGAAGGCATCAGATATTACAGATGGTTGTGAACTACCATGTGGTTGCTGGCAATTGAACTCAGGACCTCTGGGAGAGCAGTCGGTGCTCTTAGCCACCTGCCTCAGAGGCTCCATCCCTTCCGTGCTGGGTTTAGGGTTACAGACATGAGTCACCTCACCCAACTTAATTTAACTGTTATTGCTTTCCAGATTTATTTATGTAATATATATATGTACTTTGTCTACATACATGTCTGTACACAAGAAGAGGGAATCAGATCCCATTATGGATAGTTGGGAGCCATCATGTGGGTGCTAGGAGTTGAACTCAGAACCTCTGGAAGACCAGCCAGTGCTCTTAACCACTGAGCTGTCTCTCCTACCCCTTGACTGTTATTTTGTTGTTGGTGGTGGTGCTGCTGTGTGAATGTATAGATGCTACAGTTCCTGTGGAGGTAAAAGGATAACCTGTGTTGTTAGCTGTCAGTTGGTTCTCTTCCTCCTTTTGATGGGCTCTAGACATTGAAGTCAACTTATCATGCTTGCCCTGGCCAGCATTTTACATAGGCCACTTGTTATTTAAGAAGTAAACTGGGGCTGGAGAGACTAGTCAGGGTTAAAAGCACTGGCTGCTCTCCCAGAGAACCTGAGTTCAATTCCCTGCAACCAGTTAGCTCACAATTATCTGTAATGAGATCTGATGCCCTCTTCTATCTGGTGGCCTCTTCTGTCATGCAGGCATACTTGCAAATAGAGATTTCATATATATAAATGAATATATTTTTTTAAGTAAGTAATCTGTTTGCTGAGTGAAAAACAAAAGAGGCAGCGGTAACGAAAGAGAGGCAGCTGGAAGGCTGAGAGTCGGGAAGGCAAGAGATAGTGGTTAGGATGGAGGTGGAGTTGATAGAAATCTAACAGATTCCGGGTATGTTTTGAGGATCGAGTGGGCAGGACTTACTGATGGGGTCTAATAAGCAGAAGAATGCACTCCGTTGGTGGGGTTCACTGCGGCAGAGAGAAGACCAAATCATGACTCTTTAGTTTATGCCACTTTGAGACACTTTTTCGTTTTGTTTTGTTTTTTCGAGACAGGGTTTCTCTGTGTAGCCCTGGCTGTCCTGGAACTCACCCTGTAGAGCAGGCTGGCCTCGAACTCAGAAATCCGCCTGCCTCTGCCTCCCAAGTGCTGGGATTAAAAGCGTCCACCACCACTGCCTAGCATTGAGACACTTTTAAGACAGTGAAAATGGTGTACGTGTTTCCAGGTTCTTCTGCCCTCCGCCCTGTGTCTACCTTGCCGGGCCCGGCTGGAGGGTGAAGCCAATGCAAGGCCAAGGTGAGAGGGCCCTGGCAGGCTGTTGCTCTGTTCTCTGCAGAAGGACCAAGTGCCTCAGAGAGCCCGGGAGCCCAGCCAGTTGCAAGCGCAGTCTCGCTGCGCCCTCTGGCGGCAAGAACTAACTTTGCCCCGCACCTGAGTCTTCCCCAGTCCTTCCAGGGTTTTTATTCTGGTTCTTTCCCAGCCCACCAGTCTGCGGAGACCGGGCCCACGGTCTGCGGTTACATGGGACTGGACGGCGCGTCCGGCAGCGCTCCTGAGACTCAGAAGTTGAACTTCGAAGAGCAGCCGGACTCCAGGGTGAGACTGAATGAGAGAGCATCCGATTCCTGATTCCCGGCCCTGTCTCTTCTTTGCAGAGGAGGCAAGACTGCAGACTCCCCCAAGTCCCCTCCAGAAGCCAAGAGGCAATTGGGGAGGCCAGAGGGTGGGTTCTGACCTAGACCCTAGGTTAGTACTACTTCTAGTCATCTGTAGTGGTAAAGATGTCATAACTGCGGAAGGTTGGCTCTTCCGCTGGCAGAGAGTTGAGATAAGACCAGCCCCATCTCCTTGAGTCTCGCAGGAATTTGGTTGTGCCAAGACCCTGTACATCTCCGACGCGGACAAGAGGAAGCACTTCCGGCTGGTGCTGAGGCTGGTGCTGCGGGGCGGCCAGGAGCTGGGCACTTTCCACAGTAGCCTCATCAAGGTGATCTCCAAGCCTTCACAGAAGAAGCAGTCGCTGAAAAACACAGACCGTGAGAGGGGGTGGGGTGGAAGGGTGCAATTCGAACCCAGAGCTGCAAAAGTGGGAGGAGGGTGCACGAGTGTAGTGGGGGTGGTGGGAGGTGAGAGGTGGAATCTGGGTAGAAAGAAGGGAAGAGTCTAGGGAAGGAACGAGAAACGACACATACATAGAGATTCCAGACAGGACACAGGAAAGAGGAGGATACCGGATTTGAGGATGACAGTGGAGGACTCAGAACAGACAAAAGCTGCTGCCAGGTGTGGGACCCAGGGCAAATTAAAAAACGACCTTAAAGAAGTTGCATCAGCCAAAGATGGTAGCTCCCCTGTGTAATTCCAGGACTTAGAGATTAGTCTGAGACAGGAGGACCCTGACCTCTATCTAGGCCAGCCTAGGAAGGAGGGAGAGAGGGAGGCAAAGAAAGAAGAACAGAGGGAGAGAGAAGGAAGGTGAGAGGGTGGGTTGGCTGATTTCAGTATAGCATACCATGGGGATTGCTTGAGACGGTCTGCCCAGAAAATGTCCCCCAGTCTGGAAGTAACCAAGAGTCCTTCATGTCATTTAGAAATCATGTGGAATGTCCCAGTTCCAAGCAGTGTTCTAGCTGGCCCTTGGTACTCAGGAAAAGTGGATGGCATGGCGACCTAGTGTCATGGTTAAGAGCGCAGAATGCAGCAGTCTAGCTTCGAATCCTGGCCTGACGTTTGCTGGCCACTTGATCTCTCATATGGAAATAAGAGAGTCAACTGAGCTGTATTTAGAAAAGCAAAGGGTGGGTAAAGTGCTTGCAAGGCAAACACAGGAGCCCGAGTTCAGACACCCATAAAAACTGAGTGTGGCTGCAGCCGCCAGTGATCCCAGCACTGAGCAAGGAGACAGTAAGATCCTCGCCGACTCTGTGGCTAGAAAGTTCTAGCCAAAAATAGTGAGCTCTCAATCCAGTGAGAGCCTTTCTTTCAGAGAGTAAGGTGGAACACACTAGAGAAAGATGCCTGGATCCTGGCTCTGGCCTCTACACCCAAGCACACATCCACACCCCCTCACACCCCATACCCACATCCGCACCCCCACATACCCACACCCACATATACGCCCAAGCCCACGCACACACGAACACACCCATACCCACGTACACACACACACACACACACACGCACACACGTACAGAAAAGGGGAAGAAAGGGATGATCTATTGTGTAATAAATTAAATGGAAGGGGCTTGGGCCAGGTGTGACTGGAAGGCCAACAGTCTGTCCCGCACTGGGAGATGAACAGCACTCTGCCCAGTGTCTTATCCCCAGCTGGGGTAAGTCCAGTGACAAAATGAAGCATGTCATAGGCTGGAACACAGGCCACACTCTAGGACAGTCCCTCTGTTCTTTCGTACATGTGGGCTTTACCTAGCAGCCATCTATGCAACTTCCCTCCCCCAAGAAGGCCTCCTTAACTTAGGCTTTACCACACGGAGTTAGCATTTTGGAGTTATGCCCTCCAGACCATGAACTCTTTCAGAGCAAAGCTGGACCCCATTCACACATCAATACCCAGCACCCAACTCAGTGCCTGCTACAGAGCAGTCCTGAGTGACTTGATGAACCCAGCTCGCATCCTTGAAGGATGTCCATTTGAACCAGGAAGCTGGCTCGAAATCATGACTGGAGCAGGCCCTAGACAAAAGGCTATGAACTGCAAATACCCATTGTGCCCAGGCCAGTGGGGATATTAGCCAGTCTGTCAGGTGGGTCAGAAGATTATCTTCAGAGTCTAAAGGACCATGTGAGGCCTGGACACTGGTTCCACACTCTCTTCACAGTGTGCATCTCCTCGGGCTCCAAAGTCTCCCTTTTCAATCGCCTGCGCTCCCAGACAGTGTCCACACGCTACCTCTCTGTGGAAGACGGGGCGTTTGTGGCTAGCGCAAGACAGTGGGCTGCCTTCACCCTCCATCTGGGTAATCACATGAGCAGGTGCGGGCTGGGTACTCCGTATGTGTCAGTGTATTTAGTCAACACTGCAGAAAAATCAGTGTAACTGACCCTTGGGGAGGAAGACGAAGGTTTGCCCTTGGCCCTAGTGAGTCAGTCAGTAACCCATTCTCTTCTGATCCCAGTGGCTAGCTATGCCCTTTCTTCTTCAGCCAATAAGTGGCTGCCCCAGGGAGCACACCTTTGTGGGGATGACCACAGACTATCTCTCCAGGATTAGAATCTTGGTCTTAGCTTCTTTCCTCATGGCCAGCTGCAGTGTGAGGTAAAGCCAGGGTTTGAGAAGTAATGAACCTTTGTTCCTCCCTTTCTTTCTTTCCTTCATCCCCAGCTGATGGGCACTGTTCCCAAGGGGACTTCCCACCCCAGGAAGGTTACATCCGCTACGGCTCCCTGGTGCAGCTTGTCTGCACGGTCACGGGCATCACACTGCCTCCTATGGTATGGGACCACTAACCACAGATCAATACAGAAGCCACTGTGGACAGGGCTGGAGGGTGAGGCCTCAGGGCATAAAGACGCCTCTCTTAGTACTTAATGGGAGTGTGCCCGGTGACATCAGGGCTATCAGAGACTAGAGCTGCCTGGCTGGGTGAGGAGCCTCTGGGGACCCCACACCCTGCTACCCTCCTTCTCTTTCTCTCTGTCTCTCTCTCACCCCTCTGTCGCCAGATCATCCGAAAAGTGGCCAAGCAGTGTGCCCTCCTTGACGTGGACGAACCCATATCCCAGCTGCACAAGTGTGCGTTCCAGTTTCCAAGTGACACCCCAGGAGGGGCTGGCACCTACTTATGCCTTGCCACAGAGAAGGTGGTGCGATTCCAGGTGAGAAGCAAAGACTACCAAGCATCACAGGCAGAACACAGCCATAGAATAGATCTTCTCCATGAAGGCTGCTTCTTAAGGAAATAATGTAGCCCCTGGGAGATTAAAAGTCATAGAATGTAGAAAAATGATGTAATTACTATTATTAAACAATATTCCTGCCCAGAGACTTTAAGACATTGGGATACAAAATTACAGAATATAGTGACTGAAGATGGCTCAGTTGTTAAGAGCACTTGTTGCTCTTCAAGAGGTTCCAAGTTCAATTCCTAGCACTCCCACAAGTTCACAACCATCTATAGCTCCAGCTTTAGGGGATCTGACACCTCTTTCTGTCCTCTGAATGTCACGCACATAATAAATTGACATTTACATAAATAAAAGAGAAAATGCAGAACATAAGATGTCATAGTAGAAAAGTGTACTGAATAATGTTGAACAAACGTATAGGATGTCAAGGCACAAAATGACCCAGGGTGGAAAACAGCAATTACTCAGTAATATCCCTCCCAAAATATCATTCTGGAATGTTAGTAGATAAACTAATAAAATATAGAAAACAATAATTATAGCCAGGTGGTACATGCCTGTCATCCCAGCACTGGGGAGACAGAGGCAGACAGATCTGAGTTCAAGGCCAGCCTGGTCTATGGAGCGAGTTCCAGGACAGCCAGGGCTATATAGAGAAATCCTGTCTTGAAGAAGAGAGAGAGAAAGAGAAAGGGAGAGAGAGAGAGAGAGAGAGAGAGAGAGAGAGAGAGAGAGAGGAGAAAAAAAGAAAACTGATTATTGAACAACATTTCCTCACGGAAAGTATTATAATTATTTTTGGTTTTGTGTGTTTGTTTGAGGCTGATTTTATTCATAAGTTGGCCTTGAACTCTCTAAGTAGCAAAGACTGACCTTGGGTTCATAGTCCTCCTGCTGCCACCTATCAAGTGCTGACATATGCACCACTCGCCCCAGCTAACACTGTAGAATGTTAAGGCAGAGAAGTTTTGGTTTTGGGAGACAAGGTTTCTCTGTGTAACTCTGGCTGTCCTGGAACTCCCTCTGTAGATCAGGCTGGTCTCGAACTCACAGAGATCTGCCTGCCTCTGCCTCCCAAGTGCTGGACTGGAGGTGTGCGCCACCACCGCCTGCTTAAGGCACGGGATTGTACAATGCTGAAGGATAGTGGCCGTGGCTGGAAAGACAGCTCAGTGGGTAAAGAACATTTGCAGCACTTTCAGAGAAGCAAAGTTTGGTCCCCAGCATTTGTCAGGAGGCTCACAACTCTCTGTAATTCCAGTTCTAGGAAATCTGACACGCTCTTGTGGCCTGTGCTGGCACCTGCACACATGATGCATATGCTTGCATAGACACACACACACACACACACACACACACACACACACAGGGGAGAGGGAGAGGGAGAAAGAAAGAGAGAGAGAGAGGCATATGAATAAAAATAATTTTTGCAAAGATGGAGGAGCCTGGTGATGTAGGCTGTAACCTCATCTGTGAGGCTGAGGTCAAAGGGTAGAGCATTCAAGGCCTGTTGTGCTACAGTGAGTTCAAGACCAGCCTGAGCAATTTAGTGAGACCTTGTCTGAAAGAGAGGAGCAATGGAGACTCGGCTCACTGAGCATGTGCAGAGTTCTAGGCGCAGCTTCCAATACCAAGAAAGAACGACTTAAGAAAACTAGTTTATTAGAAACTAACTGCTTCAGAGATTTAGTGAGAGAATGCCAAAATCTTGGAGCTGGGGAAATGGCTAGTGATGAAGCACCTACCATACCAACTCTGGCATCTGAATCCAATACCCTAGAAATCATGTCTATTTTGAAAAATTGAGCACAGTGGCCCAGGCTTGTAATCCCAGCACCGGGGAGGCAAAAACAGGAGAATCCTAGGGCTTTCCTTAGCCTCTTGGTATAGCCAGATGAGCCAACCTCTGGTTCATAAGAAACTCTGCCTCAAAAGTAAGGTAGAAAGCAACTGAGGAAGACACCTCAATTGATAGTCACCCCCAGCCTCCACACCTGTACACACACACACAGGCACACTATAAATTAAAAATATTGTTTCTAAAAAAGACTGGATATATATACGTATATATACATATATAATATATACATATACACATATACATACACACATACATGCACATATACATATATGCATATATATGCATATACATACATATGCATATACATGTATGTATGTATGCCTGTATGTATACATACATACATAGCCCATACAGTGTGAGGGTCTCACCCAAGCAACCTGAGGCAGATAAACTGGGAAGCTTAGAAGGAAAACTTGGTAAGCGGGGCCACTAGCGAAGAAGCTTCAGCTCCATCCCGTGGGCTTCCTGCCAGGCTTCCCTCTGCCCTAAGGAGGCCAACAGGGCGCTGCTCAACGACAGCTCTTGCTGGACCATCATTGGCACCGAGTCAGTGGAGTTCTCCTTCAGCACCAGCCTGACCTGTACTCGGCAGCCTGTCACTCCGGTGCCTCTCATCAACACTCTGGAGGTGAATCTGCCTGCCTGCCTGCCTGCCTGCCCGCCCGCCCGCCCGGCTGCCTGCCTGGTCTGTGAATGGGGAGGCTGTTGAGGAAGGGTAGGAGGTTCCTTCTACCCCCACTGCCACTCCCTAGTCACCTACATCTGGTCCCATCCACCCCCAGCTGAGCGGCGGAGGTGATGTGGCCACGCTGGAGCTGCACGGAGAGAATTTCCACGCTGGGCTCAAGGTGTGGTTCGGAGATGTGGAGGCAGAAACCATGTACAGGTACAGATAAGCAGTGGGGGCAGCTTGGGCCAAGGGATCAGAGACTAGAATGTTTATGATTGATTGGCTTCAACCTGCATGCCCCACCACCCGCAGGAGCCCTCGGTCCTTGGTGTGCGTGGTGCCAGACGTGGCAGCCTTCGGCAGCGACTGGCGATGGCTGCGCACTCCCATCACCGTGCCCGTGAGCCTGCTGCGCGGGGATGCGCTCTTCTACCCCAGCGCCTTCTCCTTCACCTACACCCCAGAATACAGCCCGCGACCAAGGCCGCCCAACGCCCAAGAGCCTGCCCCCGACGCAGACTCACTTCTGGAGAGCATCCACCACGAGTTCACACGCACCAACTTCCACCTCTTCTGCCCCACCTAGGCAGTGCCACTGAGGCTGGCTACGGCCTGCTGGCAACTATCCCTCAAGGCATCCTTGCCTTATGCTGCAAAAGAGCAGGAGGGAGGGAGGTATCTCACCTGGCCTCAGGCCACTCGGTGTCCTCAGACATACAGTAACTGTCAATCATGAGTGAAGTTCAGATGTCTTCACGGTATGCGTGCTTCCTGTTTTGGTAACCTTGTAGTTTTATTCTTCCGTCTTTGTCTCTTTCTGGCTCTTCCCGTGTTGGTGACCAATTCTGAGGAACCAAGCCTAGGGCATTTACTCTCCAGACACCTCTGTCCCTACTTGAAAATAAGTTACTAGAGTGTCTTGGGCCCTGACCCCATGATGTCCCTCTTAGAGCTAGGCATCTATCTGCCCATGATGACACTCTCTATGTCTTAGTTAAGGTTTTACTGCTGTGAGCAGACACCATGGCCAAGGCAATTCTTATAAGAATAACATTTAGTTGGGGCTGGCTTACAGGTTCAGAGGTTCAGTCCATTATCATCAAGGCGGGAGCATGGCAGCATCCAGGCAGGGATGATGCAGGAGAAGCTGGGAGTTCTACATCTTCCTCTGAAGGCTGCTAGGAGAAGACTGGCTTCCAGGCAGCTAGGATGAGGGTCTTAAATCCCACGCCCACAGTGACACACCTACTTCAACAGGGCCACACCTCCTAATAGTGCCACTCCCCGGGCCAAGCATATTCAAATGAGCACACCAAACAAGAAAATACTGCAGAGTCAGAAACAAGCATAGGACATATCTTTCCCAGGACAAGGCAGACAGAAGTGGGACAACAGGACAGTGATGGAACTGAGAAATGAGTCTCTGCATTTGGGATCCATGCTGGATCTGCAGCCCATCTCTGGTCAGCCTTACCCTGCTCACTCTGTGCCTATATGGAAAAGGAAACTAGATAGGATGCTGGCTTGGGCTGTGAAAACCAAAGACGTAGGTATAATGGATGTCAGTCTCTGGTCTTGATTTGAAATATGAGGTCAGTCTACAGCCATTAGACCCTGAACATGCCAGATTTCATCTGAAATGTGGGTTAAAAGCTCCAATGATCTGAAACTTTCCTTAACCCCCGGAGGAAGAGTTCGTTTCCTGTAACGCCTTCCTGCCACCACCTGGCCCCCAAATGTGGAAAGTCCCATATCAAAGCAGCAATAAGTTTGTTCATAAGACTCCCTAGAGTGACAGGGTGGTGCTGGTGCAAACCTTTAATTCCAGTGTTCAGGAGGCAGAGGCAGGTCAATCTCTGAGTTGGAAGACAGCCTGGTCTACAGAGTCAGTTTCAGGACAGCCAGGGCTACACAGAGAAACCCTGTCTCAAAAAACCAAAAAGACTCCATAGAATTGTCACTGATTTTTTTTTTCTGGTTTGTTATTGTCGTTTTCTTTACTGGTTTCTGTCGTCTACTATTGACAAGTTGAAATTTACCACAAAAAGGCATGGAAGAAGCTTGTTCCTGTGGCCCCAGACAATGAATCTTGACCAAAAAAAAAAAAAAAAAAAAAAAAAAATGCACGGCACATTTCTGATGAGCTGTGTCCCCAACATGAAGTAGCCTCCCTCACATAGTTTGTGTCATTGTTCCATGGTGACATTGACACAAGAAGGAAGAGAAGAAAGGGGTCGTGCTGTCCCTCGAGGGGACCATTCAGTTCATCACCCTCTGGGATTTCCCTGCTGCATCCCAACCCCAGGCATGCATCCTGTGGTGTTTAGCTCTCTCAGGAGACCTTATAACCAATGGCTCCACCTAAAAGTCTGAGCCCAGAGCTCCAACTTTGTTCCATTTTGAGTTCCAGCTGCAGGGCTGATTCATGGAATACTCCTTTACCAGGGTCTGAGTCAGCTTCCCTCTCCATCTTCTCCCTGGCAAGGAATCTTCCATCTTCTCCTCCAGCATGCAAGCACACCATCTAGGCTTGGGGACCCTATCTCTTCTTCCACAGCAAAATATCCCCTCCTCCCTCCATATTGTATCACAATGACTGTGCTGTCCAGAGCCAGGAGAAGGCTATAGGATATCCCAGTTTTCCAGTGTAAAGTGAAAATTCATGAGCCCCTTGTTCAAATCTCACTAGTAATTTCAATCAGAGACAGGAGATTGACTTGAAAGGCTTTACAGACCCATGAGGCCAGAGTTACAGGTCTTCTATTCTGCCTCCTGTATGAGTTGTCACCTCTAGGCCATAATGTTTATATGAAAATAAGGTTATGATTTACTTGTATGTTTGTTTTTCTCTCTGCATCACAATGCCTTGCACGATAAGCCAGGGCTTAAGGAACTGCATTGCGCTGACAGATAATGGCTTGCAAATGCAAAGACAAACCACCAGGTGGCACTGTTCCCCTCACAAACATAACCATGGCTGTTTAAAAAAAAAAAAAAAAAAAAAAAAAAGACAGTTGGAATCCCTCAAGGTAATTGTTTTCAGGGTCTTGGGCTTCTTTGGAAGTTTAGAAGCTCAGTTCCACATAGCTCCAAGAAATTTACCAAATTCCTAAACTCCACCTGTGGGTTTGCTTACTTCACTAGACTCAGCAAGTTATAAAAATTAGCTATCTTGCCGGACGGTGGTGGCGCACGCCTTTAATCCCAGCACTTGGGAGGCAGAGGCAGGCGGATTTCTGAGTTCGAGGCCAGCCTGGTCTACAGAGTGAGTTCCAGGACAGCCAAGTCTCGAAAAACAAAAAAAAAAAAAAAAAAAGAAAAAGAAAAAGAAAAAAAAAGAAAAGAAAAGGAAATTAGCTATCTTTAGTAGGAATGGTGGCAAACGCATTTTGTTCCAGCACTCTGAAGGCAGAGGCAGGCAGATTTCTGTAAATCAAAGGCCAGCCTGGTCTACATAAGTTCCAGGATAGTCAGAATGACCTTGTCAAAAAAAAAAAAAAAAAGCAGATCAATTGGATTGGAATCTGTGTGGAGTCCTGGGCATCTGTACTTTTGTCAAATGTATGACTCCAACAAAAAGTCAAAAGCTGGGAATCACTACCCTAGTACACATTCTCTCCCCCTTTTGTAGTTGAGTAAACTGAGGCTCCAGGCAAGGAGAGGCTGAGCTCATAGCCGGCCGATGATGCAACCTGTCCTTGATTCGAGTCCTGCACCCCTGACTCAAAGTCTGGGCTCTGAGGTTCTCCTAGCTGTCACACAATACTAGGCTACAGCTGGAACATGTGTGCTGCAGGTAGGACAGGGTAGCGGGTGCCAAACAAAACCGAAGACGAGAGTCGGTTCCCATCTCTCACAAGTCCGAAGTCCTGCCACCAAGAAAGACTGTGGTTTAAGCTCTGACCTTGGGGTGACCCTCTGGCGTTTGTCTCTGTTACATGAGGTTGTCTAAAAAGAGAAACAATAACATGGTGCAATTTTAAGATATTTCTGTTCCTGGGAAGGGTGCGGATGGCTGGGAGCACAGACTATGAAGATGTCAAGAGAGAAAAGAATGAGAACTGAAACCTCTCTCTCTCAATCTCTCTCTCTCTCTCTCTCTCTCTCTCTGTGTGTGTGTGTGTGTGTGTGTGTGTGTGTGTGTGTGTGCCTCCCTCCTTTACCCGATTCCTTTCCTCCCTCCTCTCCCCTCCCCCAGTCAAGTTTGGCTCTGTTCCAGACCCCAAAGGACAAAGTAAGGTTAATGGTGGTACAATAATACTTTTAATGGGTGAAGTGGCAAACACCTGTTGCAGCTGGCTGCTTGCTGTGGTGGTTGGGGGATGGGGGTGCAAGCAAAGTTCTGGGGGAAAGGCAGAGCCTTGAGATCAAGTTCTTCATGGATCAACCCCAGCTAAAGAATATTCTGGCAGGGAGCTGGGGATGTAGGTCACGTGGTAGAGTAACTGCCTAGCCTGCACAAAGCCAGGTTCAATCCCTGACTACAGAAAACAGGCATGGTGATATGTGCCTGCAATCCTAGCACTCAAGAGGTAGAATTAGAGGTATTGCTCAGCAGTGGTGGCGCACGCCTATAGTCCCAGCACTCAGGAGACAGAAGCAAATGGATCTCTGAGTTTGAAGCCAGCCTGGTCTACAGAGCTACACAAAGAAATCCTCTATCAAAAATCAAAGGTGAACAACAATAGCAAAATTCTATAAATAAATAAATAAAAATAATAATTCAAGGTCATCTTCTAAGTACACAGTGAGTTAAAGGCCAAGCTGAACTAAGTGATACCTTGTCACCTGAGGTGAAGCCTGTCCCCACTGAACTCTTCCTTGAATCATTTCTCCCTCAGTTTGGCTGGTAGTCAGACTGAGTGTTCTGCCCAGTTCGGAGACATCGTCTGTGTTTAATATACACTCTACACTCCCACCCACATTTTCAGACGTGCCTTAAGATGAAGAAAAGCCGTTCTAATCGTAGCCGGATCCAGAGTCAGAGCTCTGTGTGTCCGCTAGGTGAGCTCACAGCCTCAAGTTACACAAGAAACCTGAGGTTTCGCTTCATAAAGAGGCACAAAGAATAAAATAACCAGTGTAGGAGAAGACCTTTCCACACGACCTATGGGCTAGCTGTGGCCACTGCTCTTAGTTTTTGTTTGTTTATGGGTGGGGAGGTGGAGACAGGATTTCACTATGTAGCCCAGGCTGGCCAGGAACACTTAGAGATTCCCCCTACCTCTCTCTGCCTTTCCAGTGCTAGGATCAAAGGCATGTACCACCATGCTTGGCTGATACAAACGCTTTTCAAAGTGGAGAATATTCTCCTATTGGCCAGCTGGGGAAAACAATAACCCACAGGAGGTAAATGACCTCTCTGCGCTGGCGTCTGTTACATAAAATCACCACAAAGTATCAGGTTACGACAACACATATACATTGTCTGCCGTTTCCATGGAGTCTAAGCACAGCTTAACTGGTCTGCTCAGGATCTTCCATGACTCCTGTTCAACTTTCACGTGACTGTTGGCAAATTTAATTTCTTGAAGCTACTTAATTCATAGCACCTTGCTTTGTTGAGGCCAACTGACTAAGTCAGATCCACAAGAATACTTTTTTTTTTGCTAACTCATGAATCAACTAATTGTGGACATTAATACATCTGCAAAACCCTTACCTGTCTTATGTAATGTAACCTATTATAAAGCCAGTGGCATTCTACATAAAATGTAAATCCTACCCACATCAAGAGAAGAGAGTGAGGGGCCTGGAAAGATGGCTCAGTGGTTAGAGAGCACTAGCTGCTCTTACAAAGGACTCAGGTTCCATTTCCAGTATTCACTTCACATAGCTCAGTAACTCCAATCCTGAGGAATTTAACATCTCAGGCCTTCAAAGGTACTAGCACTCATGTATAAAACTCACACACCATCCCACACACATAACTTAAAATAATAAAATAGGAGGCTGGGGGATGGCTTAGCAGTCAAGAGCACTGGCTGCTCTTCCAGAGGACCAGGGTTCAATGCCCAGCACCCACACGGCAGTTTATAAATGTCTGTAACTCCAGTTCCTGGGATCTGACACCCTCACACACATATGTATGCATGCAAAACACCAATGCATGGGATAAAAAAAAATTAAACATATTTGAGAGTGAGAAAGATGGGGGGATTATAAAAGGTGTGCATGTCACCGAGGAGGGAAGAACTGTTGCAGCCATCTTGGAGTCTAGGCTTCCCCTCAATGCATCAAAGCAAACACTGGCAGGAGATACCGGGTTGACGAGTAAACTTTTCCATGCCTCGATAAGAAACTGTCTGGTGGAGAGGTCAATGCTCCAACGGTCTCTGGAGTTTGGCAGATCATGAGGTAACAGTGGTCCAATACTATAATCCTGTTCAGTTCTTAGAAAAGACGTGTTAGTTGGCCAAATTAACCCCAGTGTTGGATTGACAGGTAACAAAGTATACAGTCACCAACCTGTAGGTGGCTATTTTGATTTGGATATGAAATGTTTACCTCCCTAAGGCTTAGGTTCAAAGGGCTTGTGTGCCAACAGTTTGGGGAAAATGACTGGATTAACCCCTTCATTGGTGGATACAGCGTTCTTGGATACAGCGTTCTTGGGAGGTGGTACACGGGAGGGGTGGGGCCTAGTTTGAGAAAGTAGGTCACTGCAGGTGTGCCCTAAAAATTAGTTATGCTTGTCCCCGATTCCTTGTCTCTCTCTGCTTACTGCATACCATGAGGTGAGCAACTTTGCCCCGACATGCCTTGGCACCTTGTTTTTGTATCATCGCAGGCCCAGAAACACGGAGTCAGATAAGGATAGATTGCCTCCAGTGGAAAAACATCCCTATGCCTTTCTCTCAGATATTTGGTCAGTCAGGAAGTGTGACTAGCAGAGCTTCCAGTCAGTCTTGCCTCTCCTGGCATTCCTGCCTTTGCAACCTTTTCTGTGGTCGTCAACAGGACAGACCTGTATGCATGACTGACAAGACGTTATGAAAGGGCAAGTGTGTGGCTTCCAAAGCTAGGACATAAAAGGCCCTGTAGCTTCTACCTGGCTCACTCGGATCACTTACTCTGGGGAGCCAGCTGCCACGTCACGTCACGAGGACACACATTTCTATGCTAATCCTTGAGGTGAGCAACTGAGGCCTCCTGCCAAACGGCTAGAGCCAAGCTTCCAGACATGTGAATGCACTCGGTTGGAAATAGATCCTCCTGCCCAGTCAGCCTTTCAGATGTCTATAACGTAGCCCGTATCTGGATCATGACTGTGTGAGGCCCGCCCTTCACCTCTAGAGTTCCCCCACCTCAGCTGCTCCTGAGTTTCTGACTCACAGGAACCATGAGAGATGTTTGTCATTACCAGGCTCTATGTGTAAGGACCATGTTTCCATAGAGTTAACTAATATTCCTGACGCTAATATCTTACCTGAAGGAGTGCCACTTGGTACACCATCAACCTCTAGCCTTCCGCACTGCAGGCTGTGGGAAAGCAAGGTAAGAGCTGATGGCATCTGAAGTCCAAATGGAGGTATCAACGGCCACTTTAAATTCCTTACATGGCGCACATCCTGTGTGCACACCATCCTGGAGCCACGAGTTACATGTAGCCGTTGAGCATTGAGGAAGAGGTTTTGCCAACTCTATTTTTAAATTTTCAAGAGCCACAGTGACTGGTGGCTACTGTGTAAACTGAGCGATCTAACAGATTCAGAGTGCACGCTTCAGGAAAAGCAATGAGTGACGAGAACCAGAAACTCACCCAAGGGACTTGGCAATAGAACATAGGGTCGTCTCTAGAGAGAGATGAGACCATCTACTGCCTCAGAAAGGCTGAGGAACGAGCATCCCCACAGTGAAGAAACTGTGGCTAATGTAAACCCCGATAGGTACTGTGGTTGAGTAGAATCCAGAGGCTCACCATATGGATTCAAATCCTACCTCCGCCACTGGTAAACTATGAACACTATGAACACATTCTTTTTTTTTTTTTTTTCTGGTTTTTCTTTAACCTTTCAGATGACGTTTTTCCATTTGTAACAACAGCTGTTTCATGCTGTTATGCTAACGGGCCCAACCGTGAAACACTGAGTTCCTGGCATGTGTAGTAATTCCTCTGGGTGCTTCTTCCCACGGGGCAACGTGGTAGTGCCAAACCCAAATCACCAAGGTCAACGGGCCACAAACTGAGGCTCCACACTGCAGAGACAAGCTGAGAGCAGGCTGGATCCTTGGTGACAGGCTCGTTACTGCTTGTAAGACTCAGAATGATCACGTATGACTAACTACAGCACAGCCTACAAAGACCAGGCAGGCAACATGGAAATATGCAGAAACTGTGTCACAAAAAAGCCAGTCTGGAGCCATTTCCTCTCAGCCACTTCTCATAGTGCAGACTCGATAGTTGGCAAAGTCTATTTTCTTCAATCTCTAAGAGTATTATGAGTCTAAGTACGCTCAGACTCTGAGCCATCGCAAAGGCATCGGGGATTCTTGTTTTTAAACCTAGTGTTGCTTAATTAAAATAGTGAAAAATAACCCTCACATGAGTCACTGTGTGTAGAAGTCACCATTTTGGCTTAGTCTGTATGTCCAAGCATGTGTGACCTCTACAGTACACTTGTGGAGGTCAGAGCATGACATCAGGAGTTGGTTCTCTCCTTTTGTGTCCAGGAATCACACTTGGGTCCTCAGGCTGATGTGACAAGTGCTCTTAAGACTCTAAGCAATTGCAAGGGCTTCAGGGATTCTTGTGTTTAAACCTAGTGTTGCTTAATTGAAATGTTCAGGGGAGAGACGGGACGTGCTGTCCAGACCACCAGACACATTTTCTAGCATCTTACCCCCGCCCCAATGCCTTGCTGCTGTCTCATGTCTGTGCCCATGTCTCCATGTCTGGCACCCCAAAAGGTCTCTCAGGCTTCATCGAGTTCAAGGAATACAGAACAAATGACTTGAAAAAAAAAAAAAAAAGCCCACACTTTAAAATGGGTCTTGAGAGATAGCTCAGTGGTTAAGAGCACTGGCTGCTCTTCCAGAGGACCTGAGTTCAATTCCCAGCAACCATGTGGTGGCTCACAACCATCTATAATTGGATCTGATGCCCTCTTCTGGCATGCAGGTGTATACATTGCAGGTAGAACACTCATACACATAAAATAAACGTTAACATGGCATTGGGTATGGTGGCGCACATCTTTAATCCCAGAACTTGGGAGGCAGAGGCAGGTGGATCTAGGTTCTCCTGGCCTACAGAGTGAGTTCCAGGACAGCCAGGGATACAGAGAGAAACCCTGTCTTGAAAAACCAAAAATAAAAAAACAGGATGGCGATCTAGAAAGTACCAGGTTTTATTATCTTATCAAAAAAAATCAGTAACAGACGACAGTGTGAGGGGTACAGAAAAGTAGCAGGCACCAAGGCTAGAAGAGGACCCAGCCAGCTAGGCCCCTGCAGGAGGTGGTGATGTGGGCCTTCCTTACAGTCACAGGGCATGGTTAAGAGAGTGGTATGATCTCCCCAAACACCCCAGGCCTTTTAAGCTACTAGGTCTCTCCTCTGTAAGAGGAAGAGTCCCAGATGACAGGAGTCCCTAGAGTCTCATCACCTTCCTTCTGGTCCCCTTCTCTTGCCAGGGGAGACAAGCAAAGCTTATCGGTAACCTGCTAAAACCAGCTTAAATCTCGGTGCCTGGGGGACGGTGACTGAGGGTTTAAATTGTGTGGCTTGTGCAACTGAGGAATGATTTCCAATCACATAGTCTGAAGTGAACTGATTTAGACAGCCACACGAGGTCACTGTATTGGATCGTGTATCTAAAGAGCCTGGACAAAGCAGAACCAGGAGCTCCTCTGCTGAGGACCCCCAGCAGAAGGCACAGTAAGGGTTAAGAGTCAGGTACTGTCAACGACTCCAGCCCAATCGCAGGAAGGCACCAGGTACAGGGCAACAGCCTCTCAGACACATGAAAACTCACTCACAAACCACCCAGCCAACATGAAGACCTGTAATACCATTCTATAGCCTAAAAAAATATATTTATTCTTCTAGAACCAAGGAAGGATAATATATATTACAAGAACACAAATATCCCGCTATCCCCTAACATTATATTCTGGAATCTGCTAGAACACTGTAGCTACTTCTTAAGATAAAGCAACTTCAGAAAGGGCCAGAGTCAAAAACAAGGCACAGAGCATTAAAAAAGAAAAAATAGTGGGGGACAGTAAAGAAAGGAAGATGAAGAAGAGCAGCCCTGTCTGAAGCTATAAATAGTAAAAAAAAAAAAAAAAAAAAAATCATAAAAATCGTATCTCCAACTCTTCTCTCATTTTCAAAAAAAACAAACAAAACATAAAAAACCATGAAACACAAACCCAGCTGTTGCAATGGAAATGTTCTAGATAGAACATCTGTACATCCCCATACTCATCCCAGGCTTGCATAAAGGAATGAACCATGAAAAAACTTTTTACACATCTACAAATGCACTTCTGCGTGAGCTTTCAGCACTTCACCCCACCCTCCCTGCATTTCAAAAAAAAAAAAAAAAGTTGAATTTTCAGTCACTGAGCCTAGAATTCCCCCAAGGTACACCAGAGACACTGTAGCATGAACAAGCTCCCATGGTGGACACTTCTCAAGGTACAGCCGGTTCTGGCTCCTTGCCCTAGCTTCTGACAGATAGGGTTTACACAGCATGTGGAAGGGAGCTGGGATTCACACAGTAACCCCTTGCCTCTAGAGTCAAGGGAGTCACAGATGAGACATGTTCACTACAGGATCTAAACTAGTCCTACATTCTATTCTGGAAATTTGGAACGAATTTTAAAAAAGAGCCAATTCCAGGCTTCCTTTCAGAAAGGGCAAGTTTAACCCCATTTTTCTGCCAGGGCAACTGAGACACACTGAGAAACACACAGACACACACAGACAGACTCTCTCTCTGAGACTCACTCTCTCTCTCTCTCTCTCTCTCTCTCCTCCCCACCCTCCACCCCTTCTCTCCCTCTGTCTCCCCCTCTCTCTGAGGCAGCACAGTGGAAGATCATATCTCTCCTGACACCAGAAAGGTGACTAGAAATGGTGACACTGACAAGTCAGTATTAAGGTGCCCGCGCTCTGCCAATGTCCACAGTCCACAATCCTCCATTCTTCTCTCCATGAAGTCCAAGCAGGACTCCTGGGAAGAAGCTTCATGCGTAGAACTCGTTGGTGGGGGCTTTTTTGTAGATGGGTTTCTTGCCCAAGTCGTAACTGCCTTCATCCTTCTTCTTCATACGGTACACCAGCAGCAGGATCAGGAAGACGGCGAAGAGGATGCCTACCACGCCGCCCACGATCAGAGCTACAGTAGGAGAGAGCAAGGGGTGAGCATGTGAGGGGCTCACTGCAACCTCAGGGTCCACACACTCTCCCGCCCACCCACTGTCAGTTAATCTCGCCGTGACCGCCCCCTATACCAAGCAAGGGGACACCTCATTAGTATCAACTTTCAAGACTTCCATCTGGCAGGAGATGACCAAGAAGTAAGATCACAGCTAGAGTGGACCACAGAGGAGCACCACTCTTCCATTACCACATCTGCCCTAGTCCAACACTCAGGCTCATGCCAAACACCACATAGACTCTCCAACAACAGCGTAGCATTAAGCCAGGACCAAGGAAAATGGCAGGCTGTGGCAACTCACGTAGACACTTCCATCCTTACCAAGGGGTACGCTCTGGCTTTCCCCATGTGCATGGGTCCCACCTAGACCCATGCATCCATCCATAGGTCGGCATCATATTCTACAAACACGCAGAACACGCTAATGTCTACACTGTCATAGCGCAAACAACTGCCGATTCTCATGGTTTGTGTTCTGGTGTGTTAAACAGTGATTCCCACTGGCTTCTCCTTGAACCTCGCACCTTTCCCAACTACTGTATCTGATGAGGCAAGCTTCTTCCTCTCTCTCTTTGCAACATAGAACAAAACCTTTTCTCATATTTTTTTCCTTCAGACAAAAATAATCTACTTCAAGCACCCAATGCGATGCCTACACTTGAACCCCCCTGAGCTGTATGTAAATCTCTGGCTTTCTCTGTTTCTTACCAGGCTGACCAGGGCCTGAACAACAGAAAGTGCTTAGTAAGTGGCCCTCACCATGCAGCTCAGTGAAGAGCTCCTGGCTGAGGCCAAGTAGTGGTACGCTTCTCCACTTGGGTGAGCATCAGTAAGCATCTGTCTATCCACCACACCAGCTGGCCCGAATGACTCATTTCTGTTGTTAGGGGCAGGGACAGAATCCTTCCTATGCCAGACTGGATCTCCTAATTCGGTTTAACCCAGGCTAAGAAGATTAATTTCTCAGCCCTGCACACATCCACGCAAAGAACAGAACAGGGGAGTCAGAGCAACCAACGAGAGTTTTTCTACCAGCAAACAAACCAAGAACAAAAGTGTTGCAGGGTACCAGAAAAAAAGTGTAAGCTACATCCTGCCTGTCTCCAGCATCTTCTCTCCCATAACTCCACTCCTCCTTCAGGCCCTTGATCTATACTGGGAGACCCTGCAGAGGCAAGGACCAACCACAAGTCCAGAAGCCAACTGTGCTCCAGATCCAAACATGGAGATCAGCATGTCCTTGCTCTGTGACCTGGTTCCACTTCAGGATTCTGGAGGGGTCTCCATGAGTAAGTACACAGGGGCCACGGGACACACACTTGACAGAACTCCTAGGTGCTGTTTAAAAGCTACTGGAGAGGATGTTTCCAGCTGGACTTCACTGCTCCTTCAATGGTGAGGTCACAGGGGCTAGAGAAATAGATCTTTTTCTAGGAAAGATCTTACACCAGTGTGACCACGGGGTGGAAAAACAAAGGGATAGCCTGGTGTGTTAGTTCTCCCTCTTGTTCTGTGATTCAGAACAGGGAGCTCAGTCTTCCCACGAATAAGAAGAATGACTGGTTTTCGAAGTTTTCTTGAGAAGCAAACAAGAAAGACTGACGAACTGGACCTCAGACTCTGCACATGTAAATAAAACCTGTAGCTGGCAGGTCTAAACCACACCAAGAGGGAAACTCTGCGGTTGAAGCAAGACAGAACACCTTTTTCCACAAAGCTAGAAACAAGGCCTAACGGTCTCTAGGGCCCTCGCTCTGACAGCTGCCAACACAAGGCCTGGTGAAGGAAAAGCAATAGGAATGTTGATAGACCAGAGGCAGGATCACACTGTGACCCTGTCACCGGGTCTACAAGACAAGGCCAGTGAGATTCTGAAGGAGGGAGACAGAGCAATGACATATGGGCACAGGGCTCTGTATTCACATCTCAGTCTCCTCTGGTCCAACTGGTTCCCAGGAGGCAGGAAATGCCTAGCAAGGGCCTGCAGCACCACTACCCACTCTCCAGCCAGTCCTCCCAGACTGTCTGCCTAACTGGAAAGTCTGCTTCTTCCTCAACAACCTGGTATCGAGATGCCCTGCCCCCTATCTTGAGCTGCCAAAATGAAAGGCAGGCACAGACACACACACACACACACACACACACACCTCTCCCTCTCTCTCTCTCTCTCTCTCTCTCTCTCTCTCTCTCTCTCTCTCTCTCTCTCTCTCTCTCTCTCTGTCTAATGTCCCTCATCCAGGCCTGACACAGCCCCTTCTAAAGCCTCATGCAAGGCAGCACATTCTCTGACAAAGACCATGTCCTAGCTCTGTAACATATAAGCATCCTGTGTCCTCACTAATCGACAATGAGAGCTCTGGTGATAAGACGGACAGAACAGCCTTCTACAATTTGCAAAGATTTCGTATTTAAATGACTCAAGGAGGCACCATCCTTCCCCATTTCACAGAGGCATAAATGGAGGCAGGCTATTCAGAAAGAACCAGGCCAAGGTCATAAGCCTATCATGGAGAGATAGGAGGGTGAAAGGGGAGCCAATCTAATTCCACCGGGGCCTCCAGGCTTTCAATGGAAATTAACCCTTAAATAATTAACTCCGGATCCCCAGCTCAATCTAGGAAAGGGCTTTGAAAAACACCTGAGGGACTTAAGGAAACAATTCCTTTTCTATTCTTTAGAAGCCTTTGATATGCATTCGATTCTCAACCACCCCTTAAGGGAGATAAAGCCCTTGGCGGCCCCAAAGTAAACCAAAAGACTAAAGGCACGCCTGTCTGCCTTCCCTCTTCTCTCAGAAACCCGAGAGACGGAAGCAGCCTTACCTGCCAAGACCTCAGTTCTCTCAAAGATGTTGCTGCCCTGGGCAGTGCTGGACATGGACACTTTGTTGGATACGTCATCCCCATCGGAGGGGACCCTTTTGAGAATGACCTCATTCTCTTCCAGTTCCTTGGGCTCCGAGGGGACACGAATGCCAGGCTGTGCATTCTCGGGGATATGGTTATCCAGTGGCACCTGAAAGAGAAAGAAAGGACACTGAGCACACCTCAAGGGGAAGCTAGGTAGAAGGGGACCCTAGAAGGTGACAGAAGAGAGTCACATCTGCTTCACATGGGGGTGAACACAGGCAGGGGCATAGGGGAGGATCGGCCTCCACACCTCAGCAGGCATATGCTGGAGCAGCCAGTACAGGTCATGTGGTGATGCCCACTTGCCCCTCAGGAAGGCAACCCTGCACCTCCAACGCTCTCCTAAGGCAGAGTGTGCATCAAGCACGTTGGAGTGCTTTTCTCTAAGGGTACCAAAAATTATTGCTGACCATTTTGTCAACGAGAGGAACAGAACGCAGCTGTAAAAAATGACACCTGGGGTTAGGTGATGCAGGGAGACAGGACCGCTTCGAGGGTTAAGAGTTTCACGTGCAACTTGAAAACAGTGCCAGTGAACTGTCGCAAACACACAAGGAAGAGGCTGGGCACCTTCTCCAAGGAGAAGGCATGCCCGGACCATGCCTGTCCCAGGTGTGCCTGGCACCCCAATAAAAAAGACTTCTTAGAAAATGGAGTCAGACCCCATTATGCATTCCCACAGTTGTGTTTTCTGTCACTCTCAGGAGAGCCAGAGCAAAGGGGGGGGGGGGGTTGCAGCACTCACCAAGGGTTGAATCACATCAGGGAAGTTCCTGGGCTCTTCTGTGTCATCTGCAAGGTTAGAAGGACAGCTGTGTGAACACAAGGTCCGTCATGTTCCAGAACTGACTGCTTCAGCTGTGGCTAGTGGAGTCCTACCTCACAAGCAATTTTAGTCACCTACACTGAAACTCGACACTGCTGGGACACCTGGGTCTTTCACAGCAGTTATGTACCCCGGTCATACACAAAGCTGTCCAGTGCTTTTCAAACTCTAAATAAACCCTTACTCTCTAAAGTGTGGGTAAAAAACCCCAGCAGTATCTGGAAGCTGGTTAGAAAAGTAAAATGTCCCTGGACAAAGTGGCACACATCTGAAATCCCAGAATCCCGAAGAGTTCAAGACCAGCTAGAGACACGTCGGAAGAACTGGTCTCAAACAGGAAAGTTACAGAGCCCAAGGTCAAAGGCAGACCAAGGCCCTAGGCTCAGTCTCTATCAGGGAGGATAGGGCCAAGTTAACTAAAATTTACATCTGAACAAGCTCCCCAGGGAATTAACTTTTGGGAAGGAAGCAGTTAACTGTAATGCTAAACATGACTTATTGGCAAACAAAAAAAAAAAAATTAACCACAGGACCCAAAAAGAGTTAGCTTGCCTCTTCGCTACAACCCTTTGTATTTGTAGACTGTCCTAGACCATGAATGTACATATCACAGTATACATGGTATACAAAATTTACTTCTAAAAATACCGAGTGCATCGTAACTGGTAAGAGCTGGAACTCAGCTCAGTCCACAACTGATTCACAGGCCTCCCAACACTCGTTTTACACAGTAAGAACCAAGGCTCAAAGTAGAAGACGAGGCTGGAATTCTGCACTATGCAAAGACCCTGAGGACGAGAGGGACACTTAGCAGCTGTCTGATCCAGAGGCCTCGAAGTCAAAGCCCATGAAAGACCGGATACCTGGTCACACCCCAAGAAACCACCCTCCCTCTGCCCTCATCTGAAGCAGGGCTTGTTTCCGGCACCCCTCTCCATGTCTCAGCCCACACACAACGCCTCCCACTCCACCCACACTTTTGAGCCAGTATTTTTCCTGGGGGGGGGGAGCGGAAAATACTCTGGGCCCTTCCCCAGGCTCCCTCTACCCTCCACCAGAGGGAGGAGCCTAATGGACAGGTTCAGGCTAGTGCCTGCAAACTCAGAGTGGAATGAATTCAAGGTTGTTTACAACTCACCCCAAAGACCCTGGGGGTGGGAAAATGTTATTTTTGTTTCTCCTTTTGAGGTGGAGGGGAGGAGCAGTGTAGGAAAATCTCTCCTAAAATCTACCTCTCCCACTGTTGTGGCCACAATTCCCTGCAGCTCAGGGTCCCCCAGCCTGCCCAAGCACACCCCCATACCGAGATCTCCGGAACCCGATAGCTCAAAGTCATCAGAGTCCTGCTCGAGGCCCCCAGCATCTTCATCATCCGGGAGAGCTCCAGAGAAGTATCTGCCTCCCAGGAGGTCCTGGGGGTCTATGACCTCAGTCTCTCGAATCTAGGAAGAGAGGTGGTTTCCAAACATGATCCAAAAGGTACAATCTTCCTTCTCCCTCAGGACACTCTTGGAGACAGAGTGCCCCAGAATCAAAGTGAATCAGGATTATAAGGACCAGATAAGAGGCCTTGGGTCCTGTCCCCCATCTACTCTGTAACCCTATACAAGACTCTGCACCATTTTGGATTAATAAAAATATTTCAAGTGGTAACAAAGTTATTAATAATTATAGGTATCATTTACTGACCCACCTACAATATCTCAGGCTGCTTATAACAGTAGTTGTTAATTCATTTTACAACTAAGTCTCGGCACAAAAGGCTATATAAATCAGTCTCTTCCGGTGGTACAAGTGGCAAGCAGCAGGCAGAACTACATGAAAAGTCACCTGACTTCAGGGCCACCTGACTTCAGGGCCAAGGCTCCCATGCACACAGGCAGGCCCAGGCTGTGCTCCTTTGAGGGCAGCTCATTTCCAGATGAAGGTAGGTAAGTTACTGGCTCTAGGCCTGCCTAGTCGGAGACATGCTCCCAACGGAGTCAGATTGGGCTGTAAAAGGAGGGCAGGTGCACTCACACCCCAAGACAGCTACAGAACTCAAAGAGGGTGACTCAAAGGCACACTCCTGAATTCAGACTTCTCAAATGTCTACTCTTCTGCCAGCTCGGTACAAGGCACATAGACCCTCGCTCCCACAGACCATGTCACTCAGCTCCTATCCCAAGGAGACCCAGCTAGCCAACCCAGAGCCTGTGGTCAACTCCCACCAATCAGCTTTTAAAAGAAAACTACCCAAAAAGCACTCCTCAAATACCACTTATTTTTTGCCCCCCTCCCCCACCCTGCCTCCTAGCCCAGCTTTAGGGCCCTAGGATGCACTCGAGTGCCCACTGCCCTTCTGATGCTCTCTGGACTCAGGCTTGTTC